>NC_142798.1:22576103-22678422 GCF_049724085.1 Artemia sp. Qi Xiang Cuo | reverse complement strand
TAAATTTTTTCTCTTTTTGTAACATCACCACAGTCAGCCCATGCCATCCACTATTTGGTTTCAAAGTTTAAGTCAATTTAGAGCTTAGGAAATGTTTTAACAGTATTTTCCATGGCAATCTACATCGATTTTTTGAATAAACAATGAAAAATATGCTGAATTATCTACTCTTAAAATCTCAATTTTAGTAAATAACAGCCAAACTTTTATTCCAAACCTGCTTGTAGTTCTCCTATTAGAAATACCTAAAAAATAATATATCTTCCATACAAGACTATTTGTTTAGAGTAGTTGTTTAAAAACTATTTATATTATGTGTGTTATTAATCGTAAAGTCTTTTAATTATAGCAATTTTTGTCTTTACAGCTGATGATTGCCTCAAGCTATGGGTATCTCTAAAGAGAAAGTTTATGGAAGAGAGGAAGGCCACCAAATCTAGAAGTGGAGATGCTAAAAAAGAGGGAAAATAAGTGTGGGTGCTGTTCAAACACATGGGATTTATGGGACAGTACCTACAAGAACGTAATCTGGCCCAGAAATGCGTTTTTAGTCATATTGGTTTCCCCTCTTTTGAGGATGATAACACTAAAGACAGTGCTGACATCAGCATTATGTCAGGAGTTGCCCTTGACCTACATGACGCTGAGAACATGGTGACCCTGAGTGAAATAGAGTGTGAAAGTGATCCATTGGGGGATGTGGATAAATCAATACAGACTCCTCTACCCAGAAGTGACTCCACAATACAGACTCCTTTACCCTAAAGTAAATTCGCGACGATAAGGGTTCCAGAAAACAACCCAGGTATGGATATTAGGAAAAAAAGCAGGAGAATCAAGTTCAAGTAGTGACTTTCACTAAAAAAAAAATGATAGTACATCTTCTGCCATTGACCGGATAGCCCTTTCTACAGAGAGCTTTCTGAGCCAGTCATGCAGCAATGCTAATGCAACCAAAGACCGAGCAAGTTTAGTGGGTGAACTTATATCTACAAAGCTAAATGGTCTTAGTGTAAGACAGCAAGTAGTGATGGAAAAAAATTAATGATTTATTCTATGAATTTGAAATGGAACATCTTCCAATGGAGTGACCTTTTTATACTTTAGAATAATTTTATCACCATTTCAATAAAAAAAACTAGAATAATAAATTTTGTCTGATGTTAAAGCGTTATATATGTGACTAGCAGCAGTGCCTCTTGGATGACAGGCATACTAAAGAAAAATCATAAAGTATACTCTTTTATGAGAACATGTGAAAGAATATTTTGACCCTGTTCCTCCCACATGAAATTTAAAGTCTCCTCCCCTCCCCCCCCCCAGAATGAAAAAGTAATAAGTTTTAAATAAGTCCATTAGCCACTAGATAAAACTGAGTAGACAAGAATATGTACAAGATTCAATACTATTCTAATTTATTCAAATAACTGCATAATGAGAAACAATTGCTCGGCTTGAGGCTTCAGGTACCTACCATGCAGCATTCCACAATTCTTTTCTGTTGGTGATTGTCTGGGAATCACCAACAGAGGCAAGGACCATTGCTGATATACGTACATATTTCTAGCCGACCAGAGATCATAATAGACCAAAATGGTGATAAAAAAAATATGAGCTTTATTTACTGTTAGCTAGGTGGCAGTAAACTTAACAACTTGCAGACTCAGTGATTATTGCCAATTTTTTTTTAATGTTATGATTTATGTTGTAGGGCTAGTATTCATAAGAAATGCGTAAAATTTTACAGTATTTATTACCACATAACAAGTAAAATCACTGAGAGGTAAAGAGGTGTCAATACGCCTTCTATTTATATGCTATTCTTGCCAGAGCACACGACCTTTGTCAGAAGAGAAATATTTGGCCAGGTATTCTCACTGCTTGATAGCCAGCTAACCAGCCCTGTTGGAGGTGATTCGGTTGGTAATTTCCCTCGTATTTGAGATCTGTTGATCAGCCCTCCAATATATATTTTCGAGGTCCTGGGAGTCCACACCTATTACTGTGACATACGATCTAACTTCATTTGTGATGTAATCTGTGAGCAGATAATTATGGAAGTAACATGCAGCTTTAATCAGGATAGTGACGGTGCTTGGCTTTAAAAGTATAAGGGATCTATAATCTCACCATTTGGAACTTAGAATTCCAAAATTATTTTCTATTATTCTCCTTGCTCGGGACAGACGATAATTAAATGTTCTTCCACAGCTGAGAGGTCCTTACCTCCAAAGGGACGTGCCTTATTTGGTTTTAGAGGAAAGATTTCATCGCCCACAAACATATAAGGAAACTTGAATGATTTCAGGCTCATATTGGGAAAAGGTTGGGGTGTAGGTATGTCCAATCTATTTTCATTGAAGGCTCACCCAAATCACTGACAATGCAAATATTCCAGCGTCACCTTCACTTCCAAAGCTCTCTATATCAATATGTGTGAAACTGTAATTTGCATCACACAGCAAAGCGAACCACTGAAAAATTAATTTTATAGTTGCAAAACTCAGAACCACTTTTGAACGATACATGAATTTATATGTTTTCCATCAATTGATCCTAGACAATTTGGGAAATTCCATCTAGGCCAGCATTCTTCACTGATCTTGAAAAAATCCTCTTTCGATGGGAATTTGAGGTAATCTGCTTCCAAAACTTCGACAATTTCTTTCAAAGTGTCTTTTATAGTAGATGATGTTTTTAACTCGTAAGTTGCAAAATTTTACAACTATGGGTCTAGGTATGTGCTTGAACATACATCTGTACGCCTCTTTTTGTATAGCGTGTTTGTGGGGGAGTTTGTCCCGTTTCCCCTGTTGGTGAATTGAATAAAGTTAATATAATTTTGATTTTTTTTTGTGAGTTGGGTAGTCTGGAAAGGTGAGAATCTGGAAAGGTGCAGCTGCCTTCTGATCACTTCCGACTCCAGAAAAGGCACCAACTTCCGATTTCCAAATGAATGAGCCCCTCCAAGGTTTAAACAAACACCCTTTCCGTAAAAACCTTATATATTAACAATGTGCGACTAGCATGAATTACAGCTCTTGCCTTGGGGGCTGTAGGGAGGTGGGAGTTTGACATCCCCAAAGATATATTTATTAGATCTTCCAACTATACTGAACAAAACAGCTATCTCAAAATTTTTATTGGATGTGTTTGGGGAAATGATAGACATGGGGAGGGGGCTAACTACCCTCTGATCACTCATGACTGTTAAAAAGGGAACTAGAGCTTTCAGTTTCCAATCAAATGAGTCTCCTCCGAAGTTTATACAACCGCCTCTTCCATAAAAAACCCTATATGCCCGCGGGGCATAATTTAAAACCCTTGCTCTCAAGCCTTGGGGGTTGTGTCAACCCCGGGGGCATCGCAATATGATTTCTAGAAAAACAACTGATTAAAAATGATGATAGATAAATATATATAAAAGAAAAAAATAATAACAATTCCAGTTTCCATCATTCGTCAATACTCAGCCGAATATTTCTATAACAATGATGTGGGATCTGGTTGAAACCATTTTAGGGAAAATAGCAAGGTAGTGGTTTTAACTGTCATTTCAATCAGTGTCAATATTTGATAAGTAATCAATTTGAGTATGTGAAAACAAACAATGCAATGCAGTAGATTGGGTAGGTAACTTCTTTTTTCACCACAATCCCTCTGATGTACCTTTTCAATATCCTTATGTAGCACCCCTTTCTCAAAATTATTTTTAAGTTATTAATACAAATAGACCAATGCAGGTTCTTGGAACCTTTTGTTATATTTCCTTTTCTTAGTTACAAGTCCGGCATCATTCTACATTGAATAGGTTGAAATGTAGTGGAGTATTTGTTTAAATGGTTTTGATGTCAATTGTTTTCAGTTTATACTCTTACCATTTTCAAATACTCCTAGGTCGCACCCCTGTTTTATATACAGTCCATTTAAGTCCTTGCAAACTTCTTATATTTTTCCTCAATTACACTTCATCGTTCTTATGTCACAAATTTCAGATTTGGTGGAATACCGCGGCGAGATGTTCCAGTGTGGAAAGGCGATCATTAGCTTAAAGAGCAGGTTATTGGTGAAGGGGTAGCCCCCTCACATACAGAATGATTTCTGTTCCTTTTAAGTTTTAATATTGCTCCTTACTTTCAGTAGAAAAACTTTTTCTCTAATTTTCGATTGTTTTTTCAAACAATCCCAGGAAACCCGTCCCCTCCGTGGAGAATCATCCCCTCTAAAAATTTCTTCATTGAAAATTCCATCCACTTAGAATTATTCAACCGGCAAATTACCCCCTGACAATTCCATCCTTGCTGCGAATTCCCCCGGAAAATTTCTTGCTCATGATTCCGCCTGAAAAATACTCCTTAACACACTTTCACTTAACGAAAGATTTGTTTTGTATTTAATTTATGATCCTTATTAACATCATGGGGAATACCCCCTGTTTGAAAAATATTTTCGGGAAATCCCTCCCCCAATGGAAAGTTACTCCCGCAGATAACTCCCCCGTGGATAATTTCTACCGTGGGAAATACCCCCCGTGTAAAAATCCTCCAGAGCTTCCAACTGCACTGATAATTTCCCCTGGTCCTTTCCTCAAAGCATCTCCAAATGTATAATGGGGTTGCCAACGAGAAAGTATGAGAAATAAAACGAATTTCGTATAAGAATTCTGGCAAATTCCCCCGTGAAGTTCACCCCCGGAAACTTCTATCCCAATGCGAAATTTTACCCATAGACATTTCATCGCCAGAACCGTCCCCCCCCCGCCCGAAAAATGTCTGTATACATTCCCATAACAAATACTATATATTAGCAATGGGCAAATTTCATAACTTGCGGCCCTTCCTCCGGTGGTTCTGAGGGGTCGTGTCATCTCCAAGGACATGGTTATTCTACCCTTCAACTAGGCTGAACAAAATGGCTATCCAAAAATTTAGATTTGACGCCTTTTTGGAAAAGAGCGTGGAAGGGGGGCTAGCTGTTCTCCAATTTTTTTTTTCACTTAAAAAAGCACTCGAACTTTTGGTTTCCATTCTATTGAGCTCTCTCACAATATTCTAGAATCATTGGTTCGATGCGGCCCTGCCTAGCAAAAAAACAACAAATAAATACGTATCCGTGATCTTTCTTCTGGCAAAAAATACAAAATTCCTCATTTTTGGAGATAGAGGAGTGGAACCTCCACTCTAGGGTTCTTTTATACACTGAATATGATGGTGCGCTTCTTACTTACAGTTCGTAACCATGAATTGTTTAATACCATTTAATAAAGGCTGATCTAGAGCGAAATCTAGGGGGGGGGGATGTGACAAAGGCGCAAATAATATACCATTTTGAAACGTTTCTTTATTGAAAAAGTAAAAAAAAAATGGAACGAGGGCCCCAGAAAAATCTTGGGGGAGGGACCAGGGTCCCCCTGGTTCCAACCCTCCTAAAATTTTTCAAGGGGCTAATAATTTCAGTTTTAATGGACAGATTGAGAAAAAAAGGTCAGAATAGAAGTTTGAGACAATTTAGATACTTAAAAGTAATACTCGGCTGTTCCACCGTGGTCATCTTTGTTGATGAGAGGTTTGTCTACAATAATTTGCCTACATTTCCTTTCTGCCCGATACATTTGAAAGTGAGACAATTTGTCTCCATGCCGTAACGCAACAATTCATAGGCAGCACAATAGAGCTGCCTAGGTAAAGAGTAAATTGGGCGCAATGTATTCTTTACAACTTTTTTTTTACCAGGCCACTTCGTATGAAAGGAGTTCTCGTAGAAATATCCAGGGCCTTTTAAGATTGAAAATTGAAAGTTCTAGTGCCTTTTTAAGACTCAAAAGGGATTAGAGGACAACCATCCTCCCCCTAATGTATTTTAGATGCCCTCTCCTTAAAACCAGAAGTTGAAAAAAACTAGTAACACATTTTAAACTTTATTTATAACCGTTATCTTTAATTGTATTTATATCTAATGTTACATTTATTTTTAGCCCCCAGCTCCATTTTTTTTTCACTTTTGCTTCCACTCAGCCTAAATCAAGAAACTTATTGAAGCTACGCATGAAATAGTAGCTTTTTTGCCATTCCTTTCATGCAGAAGTTCCTGTATTCTATCCAAACCATGAAAATTTATGTCCAGGGGTCATTTTATAGGGGCTATTTTTGAGTCGAAAGAAAAACCTATTTCTATTTCATTTTCGTACTATTATTATCTGCAGACAAATTCACAGCTTTATGGACTTAGAGTGCTAGAACTAAAACCTTAACTCTAATTCAATAACGTAAATGCGGCTGTATGTTTTTGGGAATAAATATTGTCAATGAGGAATATTCATAGAAAGAATGAGTTACTTATACTACTATTTGTTATGTAAGCCATAATACTGCGCCCAACTTATGGGATTCTGCTTAGAGCTAGTGACAGTCAATAGGAACTTTTTATACCGAGGAAAAAATATTTTTTTCTTAGTTTCCGCTCTTTCATGAACCATTTCCAAGCTTTCCGTCTGATAAACTTAAAGCCCTTCTAGAAGCTACACTTAAAGTATAGCACAACAACATAATTTAGGTGATTTATTCTAGGAATAGGATTTCCTTAATTTAAAGATTGCTTTTCCAAATGACAGTTGAAATCTATAACACACTCTCTCGTTCTATTGATTTTTCAAATAACTATTTTTAAGGTTACTTTCAGTTAAACCATTTCTGCTAAATTGAAGATCCAATGACGCTACTTGTAATATGTGTTTCTGGCTATGTGCTTTTCTAGAAAAAAAGGTAGACAAAATCATAGTCTAGAAATAATAACTCTAACAATAGGTATGAGCCAGAAAGTAGGCAGCGCCGTATTTTGTTTTTTACTTTTTACTAAATCATGTGAAAGATGTGGGTGAAAAATTCGTGGCTCTTATTCAAGCGAAATTCTCAGGACCAACAATAATGTTGACGTACTACTTGCTTCAATACTGATCTCTGTCCCCAAAGGACAGAGATCAGTATTAAATAAAATTAAGGAATGCCTAATGAAGATATAATTTGTTAATAAGAATACATATGTGTACATATATGTATGTGTATATTGGTTTAAGTATGTTTATGTGCTTGTACATACACCTGTACGCCTTTTTTTGTATGGCGTGTTCGTGGGGGAGTTTGTCCCGTTTCCCCTGTGGGTGAATTGAATAAAGTTAATATAATTTTGATTTTTTTTTTTTTTTTTTTTTTTTTTTTTGGTGTGTTGGGGATTCTGGAAAGGTGAGATACCTATTGTTTTGTATTTAATTTTGAGGGTAATTTGACATAGAAAATTAAAGATTTTGGTTTAAATCTATACAAGTGGAATATTAGTAGAGGTACGATTAATTTAAATTTATGGGTTAAATGTTTTTTGTTCCCTACTCTATCGAGTTTTTTCTCTGTCGGGAATGTCATATGTTGTGTAAATTTGGTATTAATAATAAAACCTTGAACCTTGAAACAATTAAAACCAACTCCAAAACAGTCCAAGGATCTTTGTTAGTAGTGTTCTATATGGTAAATTGTCGGTGAAAGAAAGTTTTGATAGATATTTCTATTGGAGTTTTCTTATGAACATAATCAGTACTATCTAGCTTGTATTAGGTACCTACCAAGCCAAACCCATACCCGTACCAAAAGGTAGGGGAAGCTGATAAAAGAGGGGAAATTCCGTTCTATTAGGTAAAGGAAATCCACAATTCATCTGGTGTTAAACAATAATTCATGAAGACACAAATATTATTAATATATACTTGTGAAATCGTCTTTCTTTTGTTTTGCTTAAACGGAAAGGAAACAGAAAGCAAATACAATAAAGTAGACACTGGTTAAAATCTAAAATTGCTATAAGAAATCCATCATCGATGACGCTTGAGCCTATAATCCCATTAAAACTAGACAGGAACTCTTATACGGGTCTGAGATAGCATACTCTTTTATACATCACGCCATAGGCGAGTTCAAAGTTACTCCAACAGAGTTCCCACAATAAGAAACTTCTTAAAAGTAACATTGCCGCTCAAAATAACTAGAATACATCTACCTTTTACCAAGGAAGAAAATACTACATACAAACGCATCAGGACCCGGACAACTAAGGATCAAAGCCATGCCCAATACATACAGAACGTTCTCTTATGTAAGCAAATATTATAAGAGTAATCAAAGCCTAGCTTGGAGAATTGTCTGTGACCTTGGTGTACATAGCGGAATCAACAAAGCTCTAACCATCTTCTTACAGCTCTACCACCACTCACGGAACCGGCGGGAGATCAGTATTTTTACAAAAAAAAAAAAATCTATACAGCTGCTGTTAGATCTCTTCTATTCAATTCAGTTGAGACTTCTCCTATGAAGGCACTTCATGTCAATTATTTGGAAGTCTTTGACTACTGGTGTTTACGAAAATGCGGTGGGTATGATAATCACGCATAATTTCAAATATTGATGCGCACCACTGCTGCTGTTACATCGAACCCTTCGCCACGATTGTCAGACAGAGAAGACTGCGTTGACTTAGCCATGTGTTGAGAATAACTAATGACTGGATCATTAAGCAGGTTATTCTAGCCGGTCCTTCACCTGCTTGGTGTAGCCAACCTAGAGGTCAATTGAAAAATTGATAGACAACTGTCAGAGATGACCTCAAGCCCATTGATGGATTTCAAAAGCTTGGCAAAAGGTGGAAGAGCTGCTGGATCTGGTTTGCCGAAGATCTGGCACAAGATGGCAGCAAATGGGAGTCAACCATACGGAATTTTTCTGATGCTGGGTGAGGTGTTTTTATCTGGTCTCGCAGCAAGTATAATTAAACTCAATATAAGAATTCCACATTTTTAACTCAAATCCCAGTGATGCAAGACTTTCATCTGTCAATTTCTGATTTTAATTTTAGAGAAAATGCTTACCAACGAGCTTAGAAAGACTGTCCTGTATGAAAAAATGGATTTTAATGAAAATCGAGGCTATATAAAAATGGTATTCTCCTAGCCAAGTAACAAGCACATGTGATGGTACTTTGAGTTAGTTCATCATTATGTTTATTTTTAGATTGGAGTTGATTATTTGATGTTAGTAGTGGAGTATGCAAGGTTTTACGTTTTTAAAATTTGATAATTACTTCATCTACTCTGTTTTAACAGTGATGTTCCATAAAAGTATTTAATCTAAATAATACTGAGTTCTGTATTTTAGTACTATCATAACCCTTCATCCTATCTTTATTCTAATTTTTCCTATTTTTTATATATATATCTTCTAGAAAACAGTGCACTATTTTCCAGCTTTCTTATAATTTTGTACCTAATCTGATGAATTTCTTTCAGGTATAAATGGTCATTTTATCGTCACACTTCGCGTTTAACGATTTTTGCAAAATTGTTGCGAAAGCGCTTTAATAGGTCAAAGTCCCCCTCCAGAACAGGTCGTTTAGATCGATCAAGCTTGAAATGTTCCCATTAAATACTACGGACATTTATATAGCCAATTTTATATACAAACCATAGAAAGGCCCAAGGATTATGGCAGCAGTTATTCTGTAGTCGCTTTGTAATTCGTTGGAATTAAATTGTCTGGGGAGATCTAAAGGAATTTTCTAGAATACTGAACAGAATAGTGGCTTCTTGTCCTGAATAAATTATTTCTATAGCCCTGCTTTCAACCACGTGCTCCATTCATTTTATGTCTGATCGTAAAATTCTTGTTGCAAAATCTATTCAAGTTCTCCTTTCTGCATTGTAAAACTGGAAAAACTTTCTTATTTACACATGACTGGATTTTATAAATAAGAATTTCCCATTAATTTTTCGAATCACCCAATTAGAACAATTTAGCAGAATTTAGTACAGTTTAGTAGAGTTTAATACAATTAGTACAACAATTAAAAAGGTCAAGTTTTTTCTTAGATTTCTGGGTATCAACCAAAGCTAAATCGTAGTTTTTAGCTGAGAAAACAGCTTAGGGAAGAAGGTTCTGCAAAACAGGATTCATATATGCCCATTAGAACAAAGCAAGTTTCTACTGCACATGCAAGAAAGAAAATGGTTTTTTTTTTCAAGTTATGCGTTCCTAGTAAAATCTACTTAATAACCTTCAAATTTTTTTTTTCAACCAGCTTTGAGTTCAGCAGGAATTCTCGTTCCAGGATTTGTGACCACATAAGGAATTATAAGTATAAGAAATGATGGAAACCAAAGATGTAAGGATGTAAAGATGTACAATTTAACAGACTTTAGTACAGTTTAGTAGAGTTTAGTAAAATTAGCACAACAATTAAAAAGGTCAAGTTTTTTCTTAGACTTCTAGGTATCAACCAAAGCTAGACCGTGATTTTTTCCTAAGAATACAGCCTAGGGAAGAAGGTTCTGCAACACAGAATTCAGACATGCCCATTAGAACAAACTAAATTTCTACTGCACATGCAAGAAAGAAAATAAAGTTTTTTTCCAGTTATGCGTTCCTAGTAAAATCTACTTAATAACTTTCAAGCTCTTTTCAACCAGCTTTGAGTTCAGCAGGATTTCTGGTTCCAGCATTTGTGACCACATAAGGAATTATAAGTAAGAGAAATGGTAGAAACTAAAGATATAAAGTAAATTTTATTTCCCGTGATTTCGTTAAGAATACATATTGAAATCAATTTTATAATGTTCAGAAATGTAGAACAGCTTGCAATATTCAGTTTATCAAGAAAGTTTTGTATGCAAATTCTTATGCTTAATTTAAAACATAAACTGACTTTTGAATTGCTTACACTCTTGAATGGATTTTCACAAAGCACCAAGAACAGTGACAACTAAATTTTAATTTTTAAATTGTTTAAGCGGAAAATTCAACAACCATATATGTGTTAAGAATCAGAAAAAATCGGGAACCCAATTTCTTAAGGAAAAAAACTCAAGATGCCGTTATGCTGATTTTGGCAGTAGCAGGCTAAAAACTAAGAAAAGAGCAACGGGGGTGAAAAAAAGTAAATAAAATAAGCTAAAACATATAAAACCAAACAGTTTTAGTACTTGCAGCTTTTCCTTAAAGGTGTAGCTGTCCTTATGAACATATTGATAATTTCTTGAATTCTACGGGAGCAAAGCGATGTCAAATTTAAAATATAAAGTGGCTTACTTAATTTTCACGGTTCAAAGTGGCAGCACTGACAGAAATATGGTAGTACCGTTAAAACTTTATGTTTTTCTAGCTGCCAAAATAAAAACCTTTTGAAATCGTGTTTTTTAAGCATGGATAGACCTAAGATCGGTTCACGGGGGGGGGGGAATTTTTTGTTTTAATGCCCTTGATACCTTCAGTTTTTTGGTCCGAAACATTATAAATTTCACCAATAAGCTAAATAATTGGTACAGAAAACTATAGAAACTATAGCAAATCTTTTTGAATTTTTTAATTTACTCTTAAGGAAACATTCTTATAAAATTTTTACTTGATGTGACAAAATGACAAAAGTCCTATGGAAAAAAATGGTGTTGGATCTCAAGGACCAGTTTTCTTTTAAGGCAGTTAAATAGTTAACCCCAAAAATTTCCATTTAAATATTCTTCTGTATGTCTAAATAAGTCAGAATATACCGTTTATATGTTAAGATAATAAAATGTCAAATGACAGGCCTTTCTTTAAAGAAAAGCTTGCGCTGAATCTTTCTCCATGTAAGAGAAAGCAGAAATCCCCCTCCATCTCTTCGGAAAAATTGGCCTTAACTTTACAATGATTTGTCGATAATGATGTTAATTAATTTTTTAAACACCTTCTAAGAAATAGCGTGAATTTCCTCAATGACGACTTCCTCGGGACTGAAAATTGTCCTTAGACTAAAGTAAACTGCGAAAAATTCCATTTTTGAAACGACAGACTTACAAGTTTCGTCAAAGCCGAAACAATCATAAGCAGCAGAGTAATGCTGCCGAAGTGAATAAGGCTTCAATGTATTTTTTTTTCTCCGGGTCACTATGTATGGAAAGAGGTATCGTAAGAACTTCGGAAGAGGCTCATATGATTGCAAGTTATTTTGCCATTTTTATAGATTAATTTAAAAAAGTATTTTCTAGAAAATAATTTCTTTTAAAAAAGTAAAGAGCGCCATTAAACTAAAAATGAGTAGAAATAAAGTCAAATAATTATCAAAGCATTAAACTACCATAAATCATCATCAATAAATAAACAAAGCCCGGAAAGAAGTTACAGTAAATGACCGAGCCAAACTCAAAATGAGCAGAAATTAACATGAGTAGGGCTGACACCCCCCCCATGCTTTCTGAAAACCAGAACATATTTTGAACTTCCAACATTTTCAAAGTTTTCATTTTTTTTAACTTTAATGAATCAAAAATCATTAAGACTGTAAGGAGTAAACATTAATATATATATATATATATATATATATATATATATATATATATATATATATATATATATATATATATATATATATATATTAAACTGTCAATCTACATTCATTTGTTGATTTTTTTTTGTTTTAGTAAAGTGCAAATCATGATTTGGGTTTCATTTATGTACCGATGGTGATTTGCGAGAACTTGGTGCTTGGAAGACTATTTGACTGTATTTCTGCTTATTTTTGGTTTAATGGAGCTGTTACTTTTCTTTGGCAAACTTATTTCGTTTGCCAAAAATCACCCAATCACGGTGCCACTCCTAGTGATTTATCGCTAGTAACTATCCCTGCCAAATATTACTTTGCATACCATAATTCTTCTCTACTATCCTGCTCGTTAATTTTCATCTCTTGAGTTACTTTGCATATAAACCAGACAGATTTAGTGCGCTGCCTAAGTAAAGAACGATGTGGGCACATTGTTTTTTTTTTTTTTTTTCTCCACCTGGGCACTTCGTATCGAAGGAGTTGTCGTAAAAACTTTGAAAAGGGCTCATTCGATTGGAAATTGCAGTGGCTAGTGCCCGTTTTAGTAATCGAAAGTGATTGGAGGGCAACTAGCCCCCCCCCACGCCCATCATTCCCCCAAACACAGCCAATAAAAAATTTGGGATAGCCATTTTTTTCAGCGTAGCTGATTTCCAAATAGAAAATATATTTTTGAGGAGGACCCTCCCCCACAACCCTCGGGGCAAGGGTTTTAAGTTATGCCCTGAGGACATATAAGAACGATGTTAGCACAATTTACTATTTGTTATTTTTTTCCTTTAGAGCAAGGCACTTCATATGGAACGAGTCATCGTAGAAACTTCAAAAGGGGCTCATTCAATTGGAAATTGAGAGTTCTAGTGCCCTTTTTAATAGTCGAAAGTGAATGGAGGTCAACTAGCCCCCCCACGCCAATAAATCCCCCAAACACATCAAATCAAAGTTTTGAGATAGCCATTTTGTTCAACGTAGGGGATTTCCAGATAGAAAATATATTTCTGAGGAGGACACTCCCCCAGAGCCCTCAGGGCAAGGGTTTTAAGTTAAGCCCTGGGGGCATATAAGGTTTTTATAGAAGGCGTTGTCGTAAAAACTTCCAAACAGGCTCATTCGATTGGAAATTCGAAGGGCTAGTACCCTTTTTAATAATCAAAAGTGATTGGAGGGCAACTAGCCCCTTCCACGCTCATTATTTCCCCAAACACATCCAATAAAAATTTTGAGATAGCCATTTTGTTCAGAGTAGTTGATTTCTAGATAGAAAATATATTTTTGACGAGGACACTCCCCCAAAACCGTCAGGGCAAGGATTATAAGTTATGCCCTGGGGGCATATAAGGTTTTTATTGAAATCTTTGTCGTAGAAACTTGAAAAAGGGCTGATTCGATTTGAAATTCAAAGGGATAGTACTCTTTTTAATAGTCAAAAGTTTTTTGAGGGCAACTAACCCCCCTCTCACGTCCACCTTTTCCCCAAGCACATCCAATAAAAAATTTTAGATAGCCATTTTAGTCAACAGATTTGAAGAGCTTTGAAATTAGATCTTTCAGCATGACAACCCCTCCCCCCACAGCCCTCAGGGGAAGGGTTGTAAGTTATGCCCTGGGCCACATATAGTTTTTATTGAAAGCGTTGTCGTAGAAACCTCAAAAGGAATCACTCGATTGGAAATTGAAAGGGCTAGTGCCTTTTTTAATAGTTGAAAGTGATCGGATAGTGACTAACGCCCCTCTCACGCCCACCATTTTCCAAAACACATTCAATCAAAATTTTGAAATATCCATTTTGTTCAACGTATTTGAACGTTATGGAAATTCGGTCTTTTAGGATGATAACCCCCTCAGAGCCCTCATTGCAAGGGTTGTAAGTTATGCCCTGGGGGAATATAAGGTTTATATAGAAAGTTGTTGTATAAATCATAGGCAACACGATCGCACTGCCTAAGTAAAGAACGGGGACACTCGAGAACGAGACAAGAGACGGGGACTAGGTAAAGAGTAGGACACTCCCCCAAAACCCTCTTGGCAAGGGTTTCAAGTTATGCCCTGGGGGCATATAAGAACGATGTTGGCACAATGTATTATTTATTAATGTTTTCCTTTAGAGCAGGGCCCTTTGTATTGAAGAAGTTTTTGTAGAAACTTCGAAAAGCACCCATTCAATTGGAAATTGGAGTGGCTTGTGCCTTTTTTAATAGTCGAAAGTGATTGGAAGGTGACTAACACCCCTCTCACGCCCACCATTTCCCCAAACACATCCAGTCAAAATTTTGAAATAGCCACGTTCTTTAATGTAGTTGAAAGTTCTGGAAATTCGGTCTTAGAGGATGACAACCACCCTAACAGACCTTAGGGTAAAGATTGTAATTTATGCTCTGGGGGCATATAAGGTGTTCATAGAAAGCGCTGTCGTTTCCAAAAGGGCTCATTCGATTGGAAATTGAAAAGCCTAGTGCCCTTTTAATAGTCGAAAGCTATTCGAAGGACATTTTTATAGTATAGATCGAAGTGGGTATAATGTATTATTTTTCTTTTTTGTTGTTGTTTAGACCAGGGCACTTCGTATCGAAGGAGTTGTCGCGGGAACTTTGAAAAGAGCTTATTAGATTGAAAATAAAAAGGGGTGATACTCTTTTTAATAGTCAAAAGTGATTAGAAGGCAACTATTCCCCCTTCAACTCCCTCCCTCCCACGCCCACCCTCCCATTTCTGCTCTTTAAATTTAACCCAATCAAAATATCGTAGGCCTAAGTGTATCCAAGCAATCAAAGTAAGTAAACAAATTTTTTTTGCGAATGGTATCAAGTTTTCCATTTCAGTTCAACTAGAGGAGGTAAGAAACTTAATTAAACAGTACTATTTGTGTCCAGATATTTAAAAGGGTGTATGCTGTTAAAAACTGCTGAAATTTTTTCTCCAGCAAACCAATAGCAGGCCAAATTAAAAAGTTTTAAAAAACGAAAAGATTTAAAGTATTATTTTCTTTTTCCCTGAAAAGACTATGTCAATATTAAACGAACATAAATTAATATAAAAAACCTTTTCCACAAATAAGTTTTTCAGAGAAAAGTAAAGAAGTCCATTAAACAAAAAATGAGTAAAAATAAAATAAAATAATCTACCTAGCGTGAAACTACCACAAATCAGCATCGATAAATAAATGAAACCCAAAACGAACAGAAATTACAATAATTAACCGAGTCAAACTCAAAACGAGCAGAAATTAACATAGGTTGGGCGCAAAACCCCTACGCCTTCCCTACGCCTTCTGGCCTTGGGAAGGTATAAGGGTTTTGCGCCAAACTTATGTTAATTTCTGCTCGTTTTGAGTCTGACTCGGTTAATTATTGTAATTTCTGTCCGTTTTGGGTTTCATTTATTTATCGATGCTGATTTGTGATAGTTTCAAGCTTGGTAGATTATTTGATTTAATTTTTGCTCATTTTTTGTTTAATGGAGTTCCTTACTTTTCTTTGAAAAATTTTTTTCTGGAAAAAGTTTTTTAAATTAATTGCAATATATACGGGTCTTCATATGTTGACCAAAGTATCGTCTTTATGAAATTAAATAAAAAAACAAGTTTATTTAACTGAAAGTAAGGAGTGACATTAAGACTTAAAACGAACAGAAATTATTCCGTATTTGAAAGGGCCTGTCCCCTCCTCAACGCCTCGTTCTTTACGCTAAAGATTATTTATTGTTTTAAAAAATAGTGGTGACAAAGTGTCAAATTTTATCGTAAAGAGCGAGGCTTTAAGGAGGGGACGGCCCCTTTCACATACAGAATAATTGCTGCTAGTTTTACGTTTTAATGTCGCTGCTTATTTTCAGTTGAAAAAAACTTGTTTATTTTTAATTTCTGAACGTTTTTCAACTATTGCAGGTTCGATTTTGGCTCACCATGCATGAAACATTAAAACACAGTTTGTATTTTTTTTTTTTTGGTTGATTTATTCCGGATTTGAAAGGTAACCCCTCCTCAAAACCTTGCCTTTTACGCTAAAGCTGTTTGCGCTTTTAAAAAATCTTCTCATTCTAATTAAACATCCCCTGTGTTTCAATTTTAGTAAACAGTAAAAATTTAGCGTAAATAATAAGGTATTGAGGAGGGGGCAACCCTTCGTATATGGCATAATTTCTGTTCATGTTTCAAATAATGCCGGTAAATCTGGATCACCTTCTATGAAATATACCCCTCCCTCTCACGGAACTCTTCCGTGGATATTTCATCCAACGTAAGGTGCACCCCCCCCCCGTCAATTTCCGTTCAGACAGTTTCTTCCTCGCTGAGAAGCACCCCCCTCTGTAAAAGTGCTTGTGGACGATTCACCCTGGAAAATGCTCCTTAGCATTTTTTCATTGGAATAAGACTTTTTTCTATAATCGTTTTCTCGATCACTCCAGAAATGCCCCTTTCCGTGGAAATTATTTCCCAGACGACAAAGAGAGAGGTAAAAAAAATCCCTCCGGAACATCTCCATATAAAAAATTTGGCAAATAGAATGTACGACAAATAAAAAAAAAGTTTCGTATAGTAATTCTGTCAAAACCCCCCAGCGAAACATTTCCCCTGGAATATTCACTCGTCAGAAATTTCCCTCCCAAAGGAAGATTCTCTCCTTAAAAATCCATCCCAAGCAAACCCCCTCCCCCCAAAAAAGATGGCTGTATACTTCCCAATAACAAATACTATATGTAAACAATTGGCAAAGTTCAAAACTTGGAGCCCTTCCCCCGGGCTTTGTGGCGGGTCATTTTACACCTAAGGACATAGTTATTAGATTTTTCCACAATGCTGAACAAAATGGCTCTCTCAAAATTTTGATCCGGTGCCTTTGTAAAAAAATAAGCGTGGAAGGGGGCCTAGTTGCCCTGCAATTTTTAGACCACTTAAAAAGGGCACTGGAACTTTTGATTTTCGTTCGAATGAACCTTCTCGCGTTATTTTAGGACCACTGGGTCGATACGATCACCCCTGGGAAGAAAAAAAAACAAATAAAAACGCATCCGTGATCTTTCTTCTGGCAGAAAAAAAACAAGAAAATTACACATTTTTGCATATAGGAGCTTTAAATATCTACAATAGTAGATACCTATCTTATACTCGTGACGGGCACCCCTTCTGCCATCTACAATTTAGTCTAACTCTCTCAGTACACCAAATAAGGGCATGGAATCCCCAGGGAGAATGATTGCATAATCGAAGTGGGTCAATGACCTAAATTTCCAAAAGTCGATTTATTTGATGTTGTTGTTGTTTTGGCCAAGTACATGCTCGGGGCGAATGTCAAGGTGTCCAGGAATTAGGAAACAGTTGCCAAGTGCATGCTCGGGGTGAAGGTCAAGGTGTCCAGGAATTAGGAAACAGTTAGATCACGTGTTTCCTTCTCAGCCAATCAGCGAGTCGGTTACATCTCCCTTCTCAGCCAATCAGATTCTCGCTTACATATGGTTTTCCCCATTACATAACAATTCACCCTTGAGATTTCGTATATAACGGACTTGCATTGTGATTAAATTATCAGAAATTATTGTGACACAGTTGAAAGAACAAGAAAACGTTTATAATGCTTTTTAAATATAAAACATCACTATCATCATCAACCTCCTCCTCGTCAATAATAATTTCATCAGTTTGAGGATGACGTAATCTATTTATTTGATTGTTGTCAGCTTCATCTACAATCAATACATCATTATCATCATCAACCTCCTCCACCACAATGATAATTTCCTCAATTTGAGGATGAGGTAATCTATTTATTTGATTGTTGTCATCTACAATCAATACATCATTATCATCATCAACCTCCTCCATAATGATAATTTCCTCCTCAATTTGAGGATGAGGTAATCTATTTATTTGATTGTTGTCATCTACAATCAATACATCATTATCATTATCAACCTCCTCCTCCTCAATGATAATTTCCTCAATTTGAGGATGAGGTAATCTATTTATTTGATTGTTGTCATCTTCATCTAAAATCACTACATCATTATCATCATCAACCTCCTCCTCCTCAATAATAATTTCCTCAGTTTGAAGATGAGGTAATCTATTTATTTGATTGTTGTCATCTTCATCTACAATCACTACATCATTATCATCATCAACCTCCTCCTCCTGAATGATAATTTCCTCAAGTTGAGGATGAGGTAATCTATTTATTTGATTGTTGTCATCTTCATCTACAATCACTATATTCACCAGAGGTTGAAGAATATCCAGCAAACGATCATCATCTTCAATATACCTTCTTCCAGAAGGCCCCCTCCTCACTAGATCATCTGATGTGTATGATAATCCTTCAGACGTATAGTGAACTTCCATTACTTCATCACTGCTTATGGTACAAAAAAGAATTTCCTCCTCAGGAGTGAGGTCCCACTCGCTCCATACATCCTAAAAGATTGAGAACACTATGATCGAAAACTAAAGTTTACGGTCAAAAACCTCTATTAGTTCAGATTTTACGGGAGTAGTTTATTTTCGAACCAAAAAAATGTATTTACCATAATTTTCTTACAAAAAAACTAGAGTTCTGGTGCAGTGTTGAGTTGTAGTAGTAGTAGTAGAAGTAGTACTAGTTGAGCCAAAAATAACGACACTATTAAGATTTTGAATGAATTTATCTCTCTTTGGGCAACTAAATACAGTGATAGGTTATGATAGCGTCAACAAAGTGAAAATCCGCATAAGAACTCCAAACAGTTTTGTGTAAATGATTTTAAACAATTTTTTATTTTGAACTTTTTCCACATAGCAAATATTTTTTGTAGTTAAGGGGGGAGGGGTACTGTCAGATATGGCACACTGAGATTCATAACTATAATGTTCTCATGAAAATAAGGCCCCACTTGACGGATGTATATCTAATTTGGAATGGGGAGGGCCTGATCATTTGGATATATATTTGTGATGGTGAGTGGAATGTTTACCCTATTAGAAGTTGATGGTGGAGTTGATGATAATAATACAAGAGCACCAAACATTGCGGTGGAAATCACAAGAGGATCACGGCATTGTATGGAATGGGATGCAGTATATGCAAGATATGTAATATCCTTGAGCAAATTTAAAATGGAGGATCATTTATGTTTCGCTGCAAAAGTTGATATAGCACATGTGAATAGACTTCAATGTGCTTTAAGTGCATTAGTGAAACATATCGAAGACAATAAACTCAATCGCAATATACATCCTAAAAGATTGAGAACACTATGATCAAAAACTAGAGTTTACGGTCAAAAACCTCTATTAGTTCAGATTTTACGGGAATAGTTTATTTTCGAACAAAAGAAATTTATTTACAATAATTTTCTTAAAAAAAAAATAGAATTCTGGTGCTGTGGTGTGTTTTATTAGTTGTAGTAATATTAATAGTTGAGCAAAAAATAACGACACTATTAAGATTTTGAATGAATTTATCTCTCTTTGGGCAACTAAATACAGTAATAGGATATGATAGCGTCAACAAAGTGAAAATCCACATAAGAACTCCAAACAGTTTTGTGTAAATGATTTTAAACAATTTTTTATTTTGAACTCTTTCCACATAGCAAATATTTTTCGTAGTTAAGGGGGGGAGGGGTATTGTCAGATATGGCACACTGAGATTCATAACTATAATGTCCTCATGAAAATAAGGCCCCACTTGACGGATGTTTATCTAATTTGGAATGGGGAGGGCCTGATCATTTGGATATATATTTGTGATGGCGAGTGGAATGTTTACCCTCTTAGAAGTTGATAGTGGAGCTGATGGTAATAATACAAGAGCACCAAACATTGCGGTGGAAATCACGAGAGGATCACGGCTTTGTCTGGAATGGGATGAAGTATATGCAAGATGTGTGATATCATTAAGCAAATTTCAAATAGAAGATTGATCATGTTTTATTGCTAAAGTTGATGTAGCATACTTGAATAAACATCAATGTTCTTTAAGTACATTGGTGAAACATTTCAAAGGCAATGAACTCTATTACTCATTGCATACACATATCAATATGATTGTTGTAGTAATTATACAATAAAATTGTTTTGAAATCGAAAATGCTCCCTTTCTTTTCTTGTCAGGTTAGGGTAGAGGTAACAAATCAAGGTTAGTCACCAACCAGCAGTCATAAGATTATTTGGGTGAAACATTATTATTTTCAAAAATACTATATTTTTAATAAAATGGTTTCCGCACAATTTTTTTTACATAATATTCTCTATTATCTCTACTATATCTCACTGTTTCCTTTAAAAGTTCTTGTAGCGTACGTATATCCGTATTCAAACAAAAACTCTCAATATTATCTCTTATATACGTGTAAAATTCCATGCAGCGAAGGGGGAAAGACAAATTCCTCTCTGTGTATGAAGGTTCACCAAATTCTAACCAAAATGCAGGACTGTTTTCTTCCTGAAATATAGATTAAACCATTATTTCTATTAACTTTATTAATGTTTTCTATACAATTTAAAAAGCAATCCGCAAATGATTTAGATATTTGAATTTATACATAGTTTCAACATCCAAGATTGTAATTTAGGCCTATAACCTGATAGGCTAACAATCTTGTTAGCCTATTGTTAATTAAAACCTTGGCATAGTTTTCATCAAATGTGTCAAAATCTTTTGTGCACGCTTCGTCTTAATTAACAATATATGTTTTGTTTTGAACAAGAGGGGTGACTGTCCGGAAAGAGCATTTCTCTGCAAATTATCGCATAATAGATTTTATGGGAGCGAAACATGGAAGATGTTTTTAAATCGCCCCCCCGCACCCCCCCCCCCCACCCCCAAACTCAAATTTTTCAAAATTCTACTTCAGATGCTTTTTTAAATATTTCTAAAGCGGTAAGACATAGAACGCTAAAAACATCAGAGTCGACTTTAGAAGACAATTTGTGTCATGGGAAGATGTTTTTGAAATCCCCCTTCCCCCAAACTCTAAAATTTTCCAAAGTTTTACTTTAGAAGCTTTTTAAATATTGAAATCCCCCTTCTCCCAAACTCAAAATTTTCCAAAGTTTTACTTTAGAAGCTTTTAAATATTTCTACAGCACTTATAGATAGAGTGCTAAAAACATTAGAATCAACATTAGAGGACACGTTATATCACGGGAAGAGGATTTTAAAATCACCCTTCCCCCCAAACTCAAAATTTTCCAAAGTTTTACTTTAGAAGCTTTTTAAATATTGAAATCCCCCTTCCCCCAAACTCAAAATTTTCCAAAATTTTACTTTAGAAGCTTTTTAAATATTTCTAAAGCGCTAATAGATAGAGCGCTACAAATTTCAGAATTGACTTCAGAGGACACGTTATATCAAGGGAAGAGGTTTTTAAAAACCCCTTCCCCCCAAACTCAAATTTTTCCAAATTCTACTTCAGAAGCTTTTTTAAATATTTCTAAAGCGCTAAGACATAGAACGTTACAAACATCAGAATCATCTTTAGAGGGCAATTCATGTCATGGGAAGATGTTTTTGAAATCCCCCTTCCCCCCAAACTTTAAATTTTCCAAAATTCTACTTCAGATGCTTTTTTAAATATTTCTAAAGCGCTAAGACATAGAACGCTAAAAACATCAGAATCGACTTCAGAGGACACGTTATATCAAGGGAAGATGTTTTTGAAATCCCCCTTCCCCCAAACTCAAAATTTTCAAAAGTTTTACTTTAGAAGCTTTTTAAATATTTCTAAAGCACTTACAGGTAGAGTGCTAAAAACATTAGAATCAACATTAGACGACACGTTATATCACGGGAAGAGGATTTTAAAATCACCCTCCCCCCAAACTCAAAAATTTCCAAAATTTTACTTTAGAAGAACGCTACAAACATCAGAATCGACTTTAGAAGACAATTTGTATCAGGGGAAGATGTTTTTTGAAATCCCTCCTTCCCCCAAACTCAAATTTTCCAAAGTTTTACTTTAGAAGCTTTTTAAATATTTCTGAAGCACTTATAGATAGAGTGTTAAAAACATTAGTATCAACATTAGAGGACACGTTATATCACGGGAAGAGGATTTTAAAATCACCCTTCCCCCCAAACTAAAAAATTTCGAAAATATTACTTTAGAAGCTTTTTAAATATTTCTAAAGCACTAATAGATAGAGCGCTACAAATTTCAGAATCGACTTCAGAGGACACGTTATATAAAGGGAAGAGGTTTTTAAAACCCCATTCCCCCCAAACTCAAAATTTTCCAAAATTCTACTTCAGAAGCTTTTTTAAATATTTCTAAAGCACTAAGACATAGAACGTTACAAACATCAGAATCAACTTTAGAGGGCAATTCATGTCATGGGAAGAAGTTTTTGAAATCCCCCTTCCCCCCAAACGCAAAAATTTTCAAAAATTATACTTCAGATGCTTTTTTAAATATTTCTAAAGTGCTAAGACATAGAACGCTAAAAACATCAGAATCGACTTCAGAGGACATGTTATATCAAGGGAAGATGTTTTTTCAAATCCACCTTCCCCCCAAACTCAAAATTTACTCAAAATCTTCCATAGTTTTACTTTAGAAGCTTTTTAAATATTTCTAAAGAACTTATAGATAGAGTTCTAAAAACATTAGAATCAACATTAGAGGACACGTTATATCACGGGAAGAGGATTTTAAAATCACCCTTCCACCCAAACTCAAAAATTTCTGGGAACATATTTTCATCGTATTTTGAATATTTTCGTTGGAAAACACACTGAAAAGTCATATTAAGAGCTATATTTGTGAGTTTTCACTGACAATTCCTTTTTTTTCGACATGCCTTGACCTCCCTAATTGAAGGACATGAATTAGAATCATGAGAATGTATTTTCATCGTATTTTGCATATTTTTGTTGGAAAAAACACTGAAAAGCCATATTAAGAGCTATATTTGTGAGTTTTTCACTGACAATTCCTTTTTTTCGCCAAGCCTTGACCTCCCTAATGAAGGATATGAATTAGAATCATGGGAACGTACTTTCATTGTATTTTTCATATTTTTCTTAGACAAACCTTGACATCCCTAAATGAAGGATATGAATTATAATCAAAGGAACGTATTTTCATCATATTTTGCATATTTTTGTTGAAAAACACACTGAAACACCATATTAAGAGCTATATTTGTGACTTTTTCACTAACAATTCCTTTTTTAGCCAAGTCTTGACCTCTTTAATTGAGGGATATGAGTTATAATCATGAGAACATATTTTTATCTTATTTTGCATATTTTCGTGGGAAAACACACTGAAAAACCATATTAAGAGCTAAATTTTTGAGTTTTTCACTGACAATTCCTTTTTTTGCCAAACCTTGACCTCCCTAATTGAAGGATATTAATTATAATCAAGGGATCGTATTTCATCGTTTTTTGTATATTTTTTGTTGGAAAACACACAGAAAAGCCATATTATTTAAACTTACATCAAACATTGGAGAAACATCGCATACATTTGAATTATCCATTATTTTTATATCTCTCGTTCTATATTTCAGTTTATACTGATTTTTAAACCTTCAAAACCCTGAAATATACTAAAATAACGGTTAATTATTTACGAAAATCATGCGAGGTGACGATTTTAGAACAATGATTACCTAGCATTTATCACATAACACTCAAGGGAAATGTTTTCAAAAAAAAACATCTTACATCATTTAATGTTTCTATTCTTAATTCTAACGGCACTTTTTTTCCCAATCTGCGTATACATTTGGAAATTTTAAAACTTTAAAAATTAAAACGCATCAGTGATCTTTCTTCTGGGACAAAATACTAAGTTGCAAATTTTTGCAGATATGAGCTTGAAACCTATGTAATATGGTTTTTCTGATACGCTGAATCTAACGGTGTGACTTTTCATTAAAATTCTTTCAATTGTAGGGGATCTCCCCCCCCCCCTTTCAAAATAAGGTAAATTTTCTCAGGGTCGTAGCCTTTGATGAGTAATACTGAACTTAATAAAATTTATATATTTAGAATCAGCATTCTAAGCCAATTCTTTTGATACATTTATTGACATCAAAATTCTGTTTTTTAAAAGTTTCGATTACTATTGAACCGTATCACCTGGGTTTTACTGTTTTTTTTATTACGTATATGAGGGGGTTCCCCCTTAGTCAATTCCCCACCCTATATGCTAATTTTAAATTTTGTTTAAATCACAAACCCCTGAATCATTTTTAAATGATGCTTGGAAATCCAGCGTCCCCTTCATAGAATTGCCCCTTAACCCAAGGAAACATCCTCCATGGAAAGATTCTCCCGAGTAAGCCCACTCCTCAAGAAAAAAATCCTTCCTGAGAATGTCTGTATACTTCCCAATAACCAATCCGCGGGACAGGTTCCCCCCACCCCCGGAGGTTCAGGCTGAAGACCCACCGTGGGCGGGACCCCCCCCCCCCCTATTCCCTGGGGCCGCAGGCCGAAGACCGGTCACGTACCAGGATCCCCACCCCAGGGGCCACAGGCCGAAGGTGGCACAGTCGGGGCCTCCATCCCCAGGTTAGGTTAGGTTACCTAACATTTCTAGGGTTAGCAGGTTAGGTTAGGTTAAGTGGCCGGCCACTTAACCTAACCTAACCTGCAAACCCTATCCCCGGGGCCGCAGGCCGAGTTAGGTTAGGTTAGGTAAGTGGCCGGACACTCGGGGCCTCCATCCCCAGGTTAGGTTAGGTTACCTAACATTTCTATGGTTAAAAGGTTAGGTTAGGATAGGTTAAGTGGCCGACCGCTTAACCTAACCCAGGTTAGGTTAGGTTACCTAACATTTCTAGGGTTAGCAGGTTAGGTTAGGTTAGGTAAGTGCCCGGCCACTCGGGGCCTCCATCCCCAGGTTAGGTTAGGTTACCTAACATTTCTAGGGTTAGCAGGTTAGGTTAGGTTAAGTGGCCAGCCACTTAACCTAACCCAGGTTAGGTTAGGTTACCTAACATTTCTAGGGTTAGCAGGTTAGGTTAGGTTCGGTTAAGTGGCCGACCACTTCAGAAAAGTGGCTATGACCCTGAGAAAATTTACCTTATTTTGAAAGAGGGGGGGGGGAAAGATCCCCTACAATTGAAAGAATTTTAGTGAAAAGTCACATCGTTAGATTCAGCGTATCAGAAAAACCCTATTACATAGGTTTCAAGCTCATATCTGCAAAAATTTGCAACTTTGTATTTTTTCCCAGAAGAAAGATCACTGATGCGTGTTAATTTTTAAAGTTTTAAAATTTCCAAATGTATACGCAAATTGGGAAAAAAAGTGCCGTTAGAATTAAGAATAGAAACATTAAATGATGTAAGATGTTTTTTTTTGAAACCTTTTCCCTTGAGTGTTATTTGATAAATGCTAGGTAATTATTGTTCTAAAATCGTTACCTAGCAAGATTTTCGTACATAATTAACCGTTATTTTAGTATATCTCAGGGTTTTGAAGGTTTAAAAATCAGTATAAACTGAAATATAGAACGAGAGATATAAAAATAATGAATAATTCAAATGTATGCGATGTTTCTCCAATGTTTGATGTAAGTTTAAATAATCTGACTTTTCAGTGTGTTTTCCAACAAAAATATGCAAAATACGATGAAATACGATCCCTTGATTATAATTCATATCCTTCAATTAGGGAGGTCAAGGCTTGGCTAAAAAAGGAATTGTCAGTGAAAAACTCACAAATTTAGCCATTAATTTGGCTTTTCAGTGTTTTTTCCAACGAAAATTTGCAAAATACGATGAAAATATGTTCCCATGATTATAACTCATATTAGGGAGGTCAAGGCATGTCGAAAAAAAAAGAAGGAATTGTCAGTGAAAACTCACAAATATAGCTCTTAATAAGGCTTTTCAGTGTGTTTTCCAACGCAAATAATCAAAATACGATGAAAATATGTTCCCAGAAATTTTTGAGTTTGGGTGGAAGGGGGATTTTAAAATCCTCTTCCCGTGATATAACGTGTCCTCTAATGTTGATTCTAATGTTTTTAGAACTCTATCTATAAGTTCTTTAGAAATATTTAAAAAGCTTCTAAAGTAAAACTTTGGAAAATTTTGAGTAAATTTTGAGTTTGGGGGGAAGGGGGATTTCAAAAAACATCTTCCCATGACATGAATTGCCCTCTAAAGTTGATTCTGATGTTTGTAACGTTCTATGTCTTAGCGTTTTAGAAATATTTAAAAAAGCTTCTGAAGTAGAATTTTGGAAAATTTTGAGTTTGGGGGGAATGGGGTTTTAAAAACCTCTTCCCTTGATATAACGTGTCCTCTGAAGTAGATTCTGAAATTTGTAGCGCTCTATCTATTAGTGCTTTAGAAATATTTAAAAAGCTTCTAAAGTAAAATTTTCGAAATTTTTTAGTTTGGAGGGAAGGGGGATTTTAAAATCATATTCCAGTGATATAACGTGTCCTCTAATGTTGATACTGATGTTTTTAGCACTCTATCTAGTAGTTATTTAGAAATATTTAAAACGCTTCTAATGTAGGATTTTGGAACATTTGAGTTTGGGGGAAGGGGGATTTCAAAAAACATCTTCCCTTGATACAACATGTCCTCTG
This sequence comes from Artemia sp. Qi Xiang Cuo, assembly GCF_049724085.1. Classification (NCBI taxonomy): domain Eukaryota; kingdom Metazoa; phylum Arthropoda; class Branchiopoda; order Anostraca; family Artemiidae; genus Artemia; species Artemia sp. Qi Xiang Cuo. The sequence continues at coordinate 22,651,500 of NC_142798.1, read as the reverse complement.
AAATCAATTCTGATGTTTGTAGCGTTCTATGTCTTAGCGCCTTAGAAATATCTAAAAAAGCATCTGAAGTAGAATTTTGGAAAATTTAAAGTTTGGGGGGAAGGGGGATTTCAAAAACATCTTCCCATGACATGAATTGCCCTCTAAAGATGATTCTGATGTTTGTAACGTTCTATGTCTTAGCGCTTTAGAAATATTTAAAAAAGCTTCTGAAGTAGAATTTTGGAAAATTTGAGTTTGGGGGGAAGGGGTTTTAAAAACCTCTTCCCTTGATATAACGTGTCCTCTGAAGTCAATTCTGAAATTTGTAGCGCTCTATCTATTAGCGCTTTAGAAATATTTAAAAAGCTTCTAAAGTAAAATTTTGGAAATTTTTGAGTTTGGGGGAAAGGGTGATTTTAAAATCCTCTTCCCGTGATATAACGTGTCCTCTAATGTTGATTCTAATGTTTTTAGCACTCTATCTATAAGTGCTGTAGAAATATTTAAAAAGCTTCTAAAGTAAAACTTTGGAAAATTTTGAGTTTGGGAGAAGGGGGATTTCAATATTTAAAAAGCTTCTAAAGTAAAACTTTGGAAAATGTTGAGTTTGGGGGAAAGGGGGATTTCAGAAACATCTTCCCATGACACAAATTGTCTTCTAAAGTCGATTCTGATGTTTTTAGCGTTCTATGTCTTAGCGCTTTAGAAATATTTAAAAAAGCATCTGAAGTAGAATTTTGGAAAATTTGAGTTTGGGGGGGGGAGGGGGATTTAAAAACATCTTCCATGTTTCGCTCCCATAAAATCTATTATGCGATAATTTGCAGAGAAATGCTCTTTCCGGACAGTCACCCCTCTTGTTCAAAACAAAACATGTATTGTTTTGACACATTTGATGAATATTATGCCAAGGTTTTAATTAACAATAGGCTAACAAGATTGTTAGCCTATCAGGTTATAGGCCTAAATTACAATCTTGGATGTTGAAACTATGTATAAATTCAAATATCTAAATCATTTGCGGATTGCTTTTTAAATTGTATAGAAAACATTAATAAAGTTAATGGAAATAATGGTTTAATCTATATTTCAGGAAGAAAACAGTCCTGCATTTTGGTTAGAATTTGGTGAACCTTTATACACAGAGAGGAGTTTGTCTTTCCCCCTTCGCTGCATGGACTTTTACACGTATATAAGAGATAATATTGAGCAAGTATACAGTGTGAATACGGATATACGTACGCTACAAGAACTTTTAAAGGAAACAGTGAGATGTAGTAGAGATAATAGAGAATATTATGTAAAAATTGTGCGGAAACCATTTTATTAATATTATAGTATTTTTGAAAATAATAATGTTTCACCCAAATAATCTTCTGACTGCTGACTCTAGACTGACCCTGATTTGTTAGCCCTAACCTAACCTGACCCGAAAAGAAAGAGAAAATTTTCGATTTCGAAACAATTTTATTGAATAATTACAACAACAACAATAATACTAAGCATGTACAATTAGCGATAGAGTTTATTGTCTTCGATATGTTTCACTAATGCACTTAAAGCACATTGAAGTCTATTCACATATGCTATATCAACTTTTGCAGCGAAACATAATTGATTCTCCATTTTAAATTTGCTCAAGGATATCACATATCTTGCATATACTGCATCCCATTCCAGACAAAGCCGTGATCCTCTCGTGATTTCCACTGCAATGTTTGGTGCTCTTGTATTATTAGTATCAACTCCACTATCAACTTCTAATAGGGTAAACATTCCACTCGTCATCACAAATATATATCCAAATGATCAGGCCCTCCCCATTCCAAATTAGATAAACATCCGTCAAGTGGGGCCTTATTTTCATGAGGACATTATAGTTATGAATCTCAGTGTGCCATATCTGACAATACCCCTCCCCCCCTTAACTACGAAAAATATTTGCTATGTGGAAAGAGTTCAAAATAAAAAATTGTTTAAAATCATTTACACAAAACTGTTTGGAGTTCTTATGCGGATTTTCACTTTGTTGACGCTATCATATCCTATTACTGTATATAGTTGCCCAAAGAGAGATAAATTCATTCAAAATCTTAATAGTGTTGTTATTTTTGGCTCAACTAGTACTAGTACTACTACTGCTACAACACACTACTGCACCAGAATTCTAGTTTTTTTGTAAGAAAATTATTGTAAATAAAATTCTTTGGTTCGAAAATAAACTATTCCCGTAAAATCTGAACTAATAGAGGTTTTTGACCGTAAACTCTAGTTTTTGATCATAGTGTTCTCAATCTCTTAGGATGTATAGAGCGAGTGAGTTTATTGTCTTCGATATGTTTCACTAATGCACTTAAAGCACATTGAAGTCTATTCACATGTGCTATATCAACTTTTGCAGCGAAACATAAATGATCCTCCATTTTAAATTTGCTCAAGGATATTACATATCTTGCATATACTGCATCCCATTCCATACAATGCCGTGATCCTCTCGTGAATTCCACCGCAATGTTTGGTGCTCTTGTATTATTATCATCAACTCCACTATCAACTTCTAATAGGGTAAACATTCCACTCACCATCACAAATATATATCCAAATGATCAGGTCCTCCCCATTCCAAATTAGATATACATCCGTCAAGTGGGGCCTTATTTTCATGAGAACATTATAGTTATGAATCTCAGGGAGCCATATCTGACAGTACCCCTCCCCCCTTAACTACGAAAAATCTTTGCTATGTGGAAAGAGTTCAAAATAAAAAATTGTTTAAAATCATTTACACAAAACTGTTTGGAGTTCTTATGCGGATTTTCACTTTGTTGACGCTATCATAACCTATCACTGTATTTAGTTGCCCAAAGAGAGATAAATTCATTCAAAATCTTAATAGTGTCATTATTTTTGGCTCAACTAGTACTACTACTACTACTACTACTACAACTCACCACTGCACCAGAACTCTATTTTTTTTGTAAGAAAATTATGGTAAATACATTTATTTGGTTCGAAAATAAACTATTCCCGTAAAATCTGAACTAATACAGGTTTTTGACCGTAAACTCTAGTTTTTGATCACAATTTTCTCAATCTTTTAGGATGTATGGAGCGAGTGGGACCTCACTCCTGAGGAGGAAATTCTTTTTTGCACCATAAGCATTGATGAAGTAATGGAAGTTCACTATACGTCTGAAGAATTATCATACACATCAGATGATCTAGTGAGGAGGGGGCCTTCTGGAAGAAGGTATATTGAAGATGATGATCGTTTGCTGGATATTCTTCCCCCTCTGGTGAATATAGTGATTGTAGATGAGGATGATAATAATCAAATAAATAGATTACCTCATCCTCAAATTGAGGAGGTTGATAATGATAATGATGTATTGATTGTAGATGACAACAATGAAATAAATAGATTACCTCATCCTCAAACTGAGGAGGAAATTATTATTAAGGAGGAGGAGGTTGATGACGGTAATGGATTAGTGAGTGTAGATGAAGCTGACAATAATAAAATAAATAGATTACCTCATCTTCAAACTGATGAAATTATTATTGAGGAGGAGGAGGATCATGATGATAGTGATGTAGTTATTCTAGATGAAGCTGACAACAATCAAATAAATAGATTAAATCATCCTCAAAGTGATGACATTATCCTTGAGGAGGAGGTTGATGATGATAATGATATAGTGATTGTAGATGATGATGACAACAATCAAATAAATAGATTACCTCATCCTCAAACTGAGGAAATTATTATTGAGGAGGAGGAGGTTGATGATGATAATGATGTAGTGATTGTAGATGAAGATGACAACAATCAAATAAATAGATTACCTCATCCTCAAATTGAGGAAATTATCATTGAGGAGGAGGAGGTTGATGATGATAATGATGTTTTATATTTAAAAAGCGTTATAAACGTATTCTTGTTCTTCCAACTATATCACAGTAATTTCTGATAATTTAATCACAATGCAAGTCTGTTGTATACAAAATATCACGGATTAATTGCTATGTAATGAGGAAAACCATATTTAAGCAAGCATCTGATTGGCTGAGAAGGCATATGTATCCGACTCACTGATCAACTGAGAAGGAAACACGTGATCTAACTGTTTCCTAATTCCTGGACACCTTGACATTCGCCCCGAGCGCGCACTTGGCAACTGTTTCCTAATTCCTGGACACCTTGACATTCGCCCCGAGCATGCACTTGGCCAAAACAACAACAACATCAAATAAATTGACCTTTGGAAATTTAGGTCATTGACCCACTTCGATTATGCAATCATTCTCCCTGGGGATTCCATGCCCTTATTTGGTGTACTGACAGAGTTAGACTAAATTGTAGATGGCAGCAGGGTGGCCTGTCACGAGTTTAAGATAGGTATCTACTTACAATAGAGCTATCTGATACGCTAAATCTGATGATGTGATTTTTATTAAGAATCTTTGACTTTAGGGGGTTGTTTCACCCCTTTGTCGAAAATTAGGAAAATTCTCAGGCTCTTAACTTTTCATGGGTAATACTAAACATGATGAAATTTATGTATTCGAAATCAGATTAAAATCTGATCCGATTTGTGTGTACTCCCTTTTCATTAGATTCCTTGGATCTTATTGAATGCCTTGGCGAATCTATTATCTATTATTTCAACTATTATGCAAGGGTTCCGAAACGCCACAGCCATTTCGTTTCTACCAGATTTCTACTTCTCTTGATGAATAATAAAGAAGACCAGTGCCTAGCCAGCAACTTTTGACTCATTAATAGGCCAAGTTTTTGACTCATGAATAGGCCCGAAACTTTTGTAAATTCAAGCTGGGATTTAATAAAGACTGATGAAAACATTAATGTTTGCGGTCAACATTGATCGTGCCGGTGGTGGCACGAAAAAATAGTTGGCGGTGCGTCTCGGCACGCCACCGCTGCTAATTTTGGGCTCCACCGCCCCCGGTCTTCCCTTATCGGCGCGGCACCGGGGTCTAATTCTATCTGTCTGGTTTATATGCAAAGTAATGCAAGATACGAAAATTCTAGTGAGAAATCACTTGGGATGGCACTGTGATTGGGTGATTTTCGGGGATTTGGGGAACCGAATTTTTTTTCGGGATGACACATAGATTATTGGAGAAATCCCCGAAAATTCGAGGATAGTGCAAGTCCTGCTTGATTTCTAGTGAGGAAAATTGAAATAATTAACTATACGAGAAGCGAAAAGCTCCGACTTAGCGTTTGACGCAATAAAGAATTGCCGTAAAATTAATTCAAAGTCAGCCGAACACTGCCACAGCTGCCAGCGGTGGCAAGCGTGTGACGTGCCGGTGGCGTTGTGACACTTTGGGGGTGTTCAATCCTGCCTCTCGTTGGCAGTTTTAGGTCGATGCGCTGCCGTGGCGCCGGGGTCTAATAGTAGTAATAGTAGTAGCAGGAACAGTAGTAGAAGTAATTGTGTTGTATTAGTAGCAGTAGTAAAAGTAGTAGCCCCTGTATTAATAGCAGTAGTAGCATGTACATGTTGCCTTTTGGTCAGTTGAGCCCCCTTATGACACCCCGGAAGTTTCAACTTGATACGGTGAGCCGTTCTAAAAATATTGCTGATACCCCTTTTTTACTTAGTTCAACTTTACCCTTAGCATTTCCCCGGGTGCTAATTTTAATATCCTCAGCCTTGGCAGTACTCTCTACAGAAGTAGTAGTTTCAGTGGTAGTAATAGTAGAAGTAGTAGTAGAGGTGATTGTAGCAGTAGCAGTAATAGTGTGAAAATATTGCCTTTTTGGCCAATTGATCATCTCCCTTATCATTTCCTGAAATTTCAAAATTAATATACATAGTCATTCCTGAGTTACACCCTTTGGACAACCCGTATGCACTTGTAAAAATGCGAAAGGTGGTTAGAATCTTGAAAGTGTCTTCGAAATCCCATGACCTTTTCGAAGCTATCTGTAAGACCTATAATCTTAGTCCATCCATCATGAAGGACATGAAGTTTTTATGGAACAGCACCCTTACCATGATAGAAATGTATTGTACCCAGAAAAATCCATTACATGACATCGTCAACCGAAACCTTCGTGATGATAAAATCAGAGAGTTTGAACTTCACTTCACAGCAATGGCGGTCCACTGTGGAACCTGTCATTCAAAGTCTTCGCCTGTTCAAACAGGCAACGGTGATAGCTGGTAGGTATAATTATGTTTCGGTAAGCAAAGTTGTGCTGACGGTTCAAGGACTTCTGTTGTTTTGTCAGACGCCAGATAGTAGTTCTATGACTGAGTCAGTCAATAGCTTGAAGGAATTATTGGCTGTTCAGCTCAGGAGATATGATTTTTTTTTACCAGTTCTAGGTTTTATATAGTTCTAGGTTTTATATACTGTTTACAAGAGCAGGCTTTTTTGACCCTGCTATGAAAAAAATGAGCGATATAGACAAAGATTCATTTCGTCAGTCCGTCTCCTAACTTCTCTAGCGGGTTGTTTCCGATCAGATAAGTACAAAAGAACTCTCTCAAATCCAATTGAACTGTTTCCCTGCCTTTCCCAGTTGATGTCGTTTCTATCAAGACAAAGACTAACCAAATGCATCACAGATTCCAGATCAAGAAGACAGCTTGTTTGCTAAGTTTCTCGACACGACTGGGATACGGATGAGCTCTTCAATTCAAAATGCTAACAAAATAAAAATTGCCCGTATAGTAGAAAATATTATCAGGGCATATGAGGAGCGATTTCTGGTCTTCTTGAGCGAGAGACGAAAATTAGGAAAAAATAGTTCTGATCCAATAGAATTTTGGACTGACTACTTCTACACTTACCCGTAGTTGAATGAAAATGCCTACATTTCCCAGCGCCTGAAAAAAAAACGAAATATCTGTTAAAACGGCCGTCTTTTTTTTAAATAAAAACAGACCAATTCTGTTTTTGGTTAAGAAAAATCGAAAAAAAAACGGAATTCGGTTTTTTCTGCTCTGCTTCTGTTATTCTTCCGTTTTTAAATTGCCTTTTTTTTACCGTTTCTATTTTAAGCAAAATAAAAAACGGTAGTGACCCCTAGCTTGTATTCATTAGTGAATGATTCTATTATAAAAGTAAAAAGAGCGACATAAAACATATCAATAACATGTTATAATTTAGTTATTTAACAAAGGGAAAAGAGCTTTTGTGATTTGATGTCCAAGCTTCACGTAATAAGGCTGCATTTCAAAGCATTTTGGTTGGATGACTGTACTACATTGTTTTACTGAATTAAATGCTGTACCTTGAAGAAAAAAAAATTTGGTTCTCAATATAATATTCACTAAAATTGTATTATTTTACAATTTAGGGCCAATAAAGCAATGCAGCAATAAATTTATCAATTATATCAATCAACCTTAGTTTTTTTTTTGTTGTTGTTGACTTGTACCAACACAATCCTTAAATTTCATCTAATAACCGCGTGACTTGGATACTGACCAAATCAAAAATTTATGTTAATGTGGAATTTATACTTGAGAAATTTATCCTCAGAAATGGCTTGGTAACCCCAGGGTTATTTTCTATGACAGAAATGTTTCATTATTGGAGTTTCAAGTGAAGGGATCAATCGATTCTTCGTACAAAATGACACTGTCGTGTACCGTTGCAAATTTATTTTCAAATGTTTGAATCTTGGAACTGCCTCTAATTCATTTCGAGTTGAATTAAAATCAAACGATTTAATGCTAATAATGTATGTATACCGTTTATAACGGTTTTTCGTAGTGTGTTTCTGTAATACTGAATCGTAGGAACAAAAGACACCAAAAGACACAAAGTGCATCCTCGTGGTCAAAACGACGTATTAGCAATTTCACAGGAGCAGCTAAGGGTATTGAGATGAAACTTTTGGGAGATGTTGAACTACATCAAATACACTAAGCACATTCAGATTGTCTAATAAGCGTACCTCTGATATCTCAGAAACAGTTAAGGGTTATAAAGCTTTCAGGGAATCTTGAGAGGGATTTTGAAATAAATAAAAAAAAACACTATGCATCCTGGCTGTTAAAATGGGACATCTGTAATATGTCAGGAACGGATAAGAATATTAAATTTAAACTTTTCCAAGGATTTTGAACTAAACCCCAAGACATTAAGTGCATCCAGGTAGTAAAAATTGAGTGCGTGCAATATTTCAGGGTAAGCTAAAGGTTCGAAGTTGAAACTTTCAGAGAATGCTGGAAGAGGTGTTGAATAAAATGAAGAAAACATTATGTTCATTCGGGCTTTTAAAAGAAAGTGTCATCAATTTCTCAAGAAATACCAAGTGTTTTAAGCTGAACCTGAAAAGAGAATGTCGATGAGGATGTGGAGCTAATTCAAAAGACACTATATGCACACTTGTTTTTGAACAGCTCTTCTGTAAAATCTTAGGAACAATTTAGGGTATTAAGTTGAAACTGTCAAAACACACTGAGCTAAATCAAAGGATACGTTTTGTATCCTAGTTATTAAGGGCGTATCTGCAATAACTTAGGAACAGCTTAAGGAGTTAATTTGAAACTCTCAGGGGATTTATGAATGGGATGTTTGACTAAATGAAAAGACAGTACGTGGAACCAGGTCTTAAAAAGGCGTGTCTGTAATACCTGAAAAACAGATAAGGGTATTAACCTGACATTCTCAGGGTATGTTGAGGTGCATATTGAAGTAAATTAGAAGACTTTTAATGCATCCAGGTTGTGAAAATGGTATACCTTCAAAATCTCAGGAACTGCTTGCGGTATCAAGTTGAAACTTCTAGGCAAAATTCTGGAGGATCTTAAACTAAACTTAAAGACACTTTGTACACTCTCGTTGTCAAAAGCGCGTTTTTTAATATCACAAAATTGGCTAACGGTATTAAGCAGAAATTTTTAGCGGATGCTGAACAAAATCAAAAGACACTATATGCATTCAGGTTTTCAAAAGAGTATATCTACAGTACCTCAAGAACAATTTTACCAGCTATTCTTGGCGACCAAGCTGAGATGCAGGAAAGGCTGGCTGCTAACGACAAACATATGAGTGAGTTGAAGCCATCGATGACAGTGACGAAGTTAAAACAGCGAAGAAAGAAAGCCTCAAAGAACAAACGGAAGCTCTATCAATGAATATTATTTGAAAAAAACTACGTTTTCTAAAGAGTTAAAGAGGCTGAGTCACAAGTTCGAACCTTAAAACGTACAGGGATTAGGAGGTACAGTAGGGAGCTGCCACCCCCCAAACCCCCGCTTCCGTATATGAAAGGGGCTGTGCCCTCCTCAACGCCTCGCTCCTTACGCTAAAGTTTTTATTGTTTAAAAAAAAGAGCTGTGAGAAAGTCAAACTTTAGCGTAAAGAGCGAGGCGTTGAGGTGGGCACAGCCCCTTTCATATACGGAAGTGGGTTTGGGGGGTGGCAGCCCCCAAACTGTACCTCCTAATCCCTGCATATTTTAAGGTTTGAACTTGTGACTCAGCCTCTTTAACTCTTTAGAAAACGTAGTTTTTTTTTTCAAATAATTTTTGCACGTTTTTGTACAGTTTATTACGTATTATTGCTTGACTAACTCTTAGCTGATCGTGCCAAGAGTAAAAGTGGGGGGGCTCTCGCCCCCCAAACTCCCGCTTTTGAAGATTCTTGTGTTAATGCTTTTAATTCCTGAATACTCAAATCAAATGCACAGTAAGATTTTCTTTTTTAAACTTTTCTTCGAGCATGCGGGTATACGGCATGTTATCAAAGCAGTGGAGACTTACCTGTAAACGAAAAAAAAGCAACAATCCTAAAATGCTTTATTTTTATACTATTAAAACCTTTTTTAATTTTCATCAGACGAGACGTAAGGTTTTATCGACTTACGTAATTAAAATCTCTTCACATTCATCAATGAATGACGTAGTTCCGAGACGATGGCCGATGCAAGCTCTTGGCGGCATTCGTCTAACATGGGCTCTTATGGGAAAAAACGAGGTTTTTCGTAAATTTAAATTTGGGGGATAATATTTTCAGTCTGAAAATATCAAAAGGCCCTAACAGGTCAAATTCTGCTTCGAATGACTCCTCATTCACCCAGATCCGTTGCCAACTGTGGCCTGTAGGCGTGGGTAACAAAAAAAAAATTGAGGAACATTAAGTGGCTATATTTGGTTTTTGGAAAACAGGGAATGAGTGATCGGATTGAGCTCCCAGGCCCTAGGAAAGCTTATCCTCTAAATTTCAGCCCGATCGAACAACTTTAAAGGGAGGGGGAGGCTGTGGTGGGAGGGTCAAACTTCCGGCCCACTTTCCCCCATGAAGATAAAGTCGGAGGGAGGTGAAACTTTGAATGTTTCTTAGTTTGAGCTTAGGCTACAAAATGCGATCACCGCCGTCTCTCTGTGACCGCTAGGACCGGAAATCGCTTAACATTGTGGTGCGTCAGTAGAGATCTAAGTTATACTTCTAGCAGACTATGTTCCTTCCTGTGCTATTTGGGTGGATTATTGGCTTACCAAGGCCAACCAGACAGGTTTCTGGTGGGTATAGTCTGGTTTGGTGGGTATAGTCTGATTTGGTGGGTATAGTCTGGTTTGGTGAGTATAGTCTGGTTTGGTGGGTATAATATTGATAGGTGTGAATAGTCTTGATGGTTTGGTATATTCTGGAATTATTTGCATAGTCTGGTTTGGTTTGTATAGTTTGGTTTGGTTTTTCAAAGAGAGTGAGTATTACACTTTACTTTTTTGTTTTTGTTTGTTTTTGTTTTTTTTTAAATCGAAAACTAGAGATTGTCAAATTGCGTATTTAGAAATGGTTTTGTAGGGAAAGCTGTCTATCACCCATGTGTTATCCACAGTTCCATTTCTTTGAAGTCTGTGCTATCAAGAGCGGCTTCTGATTTTTTTTGGACAATTGCCTTTAGCCAACAATAGTTTGATATGAATGTATCGGTAGATAGGATTTGCGAATTTGATCCTATTAAGGTGGAAAAAAAGGGTTTAGCATTTGCGAATACTTCGATCTGTACTGTATAATACACAAGTGGTGTTTGAACAGTGTTGTCAATCTAAAATAGAGTTTAACGAGGGCTTGTTAACTCAGGCAATTTGTTATAAATTTGAGACAACCTCAATCTATGAAAATGGTTAATGATGATAGAATGACATTGTGAGTTGACCTAGCCTTACCTCTCCGATATGTTCTGTATAATACACAAGTTATGTTTGAACAGTGTTGTCAGTTTAAAATAGGGTCCAACGTTATAGTATACTAAAAAGTTGATACTAAGAGAGATGTAGATGGCAAGAAAATAATTTTAATAAAGAAATTCAGAACAAACCACAGAAATCCTTGCAAATCAAGTAGTAAGGTGTATGTGAGTACGAATCATCAAGGATCATAAGCACCAATGACCCTAACCAGCAGACAAATCAACCCCCCAAAGGTCCCCTATCCGCAAACTCGCACGCCGCCCCCTCCCTCCAACTTTTTGGGCCCCCCCCCATTTTTTATTTTTTTTGGCAATTGACTTTTTTTCTGATAACAAGTATCATTCATTACGATCGTAGCTTTCAAATGTGAAACTTAAGTCCATTTTTGGATCGAAAAATAAACTATTTCTGTAAAATCTGAGCTAAAAAGGGTTTTTGACCGTAAACTCTAGTTTGTTGTAAGAAAATTATGGAAAATACAATTCTCTGGTTCAAATATGAAACTTAAGTCCATATTGGAATTGCATAAGAAAGTAATGATAGTGTTGATTTCAACTATACAAAACCAACCAGACAGGTTTCTTGGCCAACCAGACAGGCTTCTTGGCAAACCAGACAGGTTTCTGGGCTAATAAGTGTATGGAAATACTGTGAGTACACCATATACGGCAACCTAAATGGCATTTTGAGGCTCGATAAAGTGAAGTTATGTCACTATTCTAGTTTTTCTAAACCAGTATTGCCTATAACTTAATATATTCAAATATTTTTTGATAACTTGATTGGTGATTGGTTAAAAATAAAAGGACTAGTTTTTTATTCGTCCTTGAGATTTTGTATAAAATACCCATACCATACGATTTAATTTTCATTATGATTTTAACGTATTATAGATAGTACATTAAATATTATTAACTTTAAAGCAATGGATACTTCAATTTTCAATGTGAGTACAGTTTACTGAATTTCTTAATTTATTCCCAAATAAAATCATTTTACCAGTAAATACAAATTCAGGGGCAGAGCCCTCCTTGCCTCCAACAATACAAATCCTAAAATATGATGAGTATACTCCCTAGAAAACACAAAGTACGCTCTTTTTTCCACTATGTAAATAAAAACCCATCCCACACTGCTCTGTATACGAGCTTAGTTCTGTAGTTTTAGTTTTTTCCTACAAAAAAATGTCAGTTTCCTCATTCATTCTAATTAAAATGCGTTTTCTTTATCTGTTTAAATGGAAGCTTCTGTGTTACAAAGGAAGGGACAGTTTTGGGATCAAATTTTGCACGCTCCTGTTATCATAAATTAACGACACATGTTTATGGAATAGCAGCAAGGGTGTTCCTTGACAAAGACAGAATTTGTATTCTGGCCTAATCAAACGAAAGATATTCTATTTTCAATTGTATTCCATGATTAAGAGGGTTTTACGATGTGAAAAAACAATCAGTTTAAAAGCATCAATGGCACTAAAAATATTTTTTTTAAATGAAAATTTGGGCGAGGTGTATTCGAAATACTTGCACACAGAGATCTTGGCAATTCTCCCGCATTTATCAAATTACGGGGAGGTTTTTCTTAATTGGGTTAATAGTATTCAAACTAAGTGGGAAAATTACAACGAGGGGGGTAGTGGATCGGTGGTTTTATTTATTGAAAGTTTAAATGTTAATATTTTTAAATTCAAAAAGGATTTTATTGTAAGAGGTGGGCATGGAGAGAGGGCAATTTATCTGTAAAAGAGGGGCTATTATTTCCTTACTAAATTTTTCTTCTTTTTTAAGGGGGAGGTGGATTCATGCAATTACTCTCCCCCAGAAAAGGGACCAAGATGGAACGATACCACATCGATGCAAGCTGCCAAAATACACGGTGAAAATATCCCTTTACACATTGACAACGATTCGAGTGAAACAAGAAAACGGATAAGGACACTTGTAAAAACACAGAAAAAGTACAAACATAGCCTTCTGTATAATGGTAGAGATGTTAGACGCTTTAGTCAATTAAATCACGCAATGAAATACCCCGTGATATCGTTATACCCCGTGATATCGTTATGCTAAGCATTCCAAAACAAGAAAATGCTTCAGCGACCAAAGAGATTTTTTTTTAATGTTTCTGTCATTATAATTGAGAAATTAAAGGCCATTAAGTATTTCACAAGTTCAAAACGATTAATATCCACCCATAGGCGACTCGAGTTTCATTTTAAGCAATTGCAACAATAGTAGATTTTCAAAGGATTTCTTTACTTGGTGGTCATTCAAAAAGCGAGGATTTTTGTTAAATAAATAATTCTTGTACCTTTTAAAATAGCTTTATGGGGTTTTAGAGACTCTGTTGTCTTATTCTGTTTGTTTTTCTTCTTTACTTGGTGGTCATTCAAAAGCGAGGATTTCATTTTTGGATCGAAAAAATAAACTATTTCTGTAAAATCTGAGCTAATAAGGGTTTTTGACCGTAAACTCTAGTTTTTTGTACAAGAATTATCGAAAATACAATTCTCTGATTCAAATGTATATCTTAAGTCCATTTTTGGATCGAAAAAATAAATTATTTCTTTAAAATCTGAGCTAATAAGGGTTGTTGACCGTAAACTCTAGTTTTTTGTAAGAAAATTATGGAAAATACAATTCTCTGGTTCAAATGTGAGACTTCAGTCCCTTTTTGGATCAAAAAATAAAACTATTTCTGTAGAATCTGAGTTAATAAGGGTTTTTGACCGTAAACTCTAGTTTTTTGTAAGAAAATTATGGAAAATACAATTCTCAGATTCAAATGTGAATCTTAAGTCCATTTTTGGATCGAAAAAATAAATTATTACTTTAAAATCTGAGCTAATAAGGGTTGTTGACCGTAAACTCTAGTTTTTTGTAAGAAAATTATGGAAAATTCAATTCTGTGGTTCAAATGTGAGACTTCAGTCCCTTTTTGGATCGAAAAATAAAACTATTTCTTTAAAATCTGGGTTAATAAGGGTTTTGACCGTAAACTCTAGTTTTTTGTAAGAAAATTATGGAAAATACAATTTTCTGGCTCAAATGTGAAACTTAAGTCCTTTTTTGAGATTGAAAAATAAAACTATTTCCTTAAAATCTGAGTTAATAAGGGTTTTTGACCGTAAACTCTAGTTTTTTGTAAGAAAATTATGGAAAATACAATTCTCTGGTTCAAGTGTGAAACTTAAGTCCATTTATGTATCGAAAAATAAAACTATTTCCGTAAAATCTAAGCTAATAAGGGTTTTTGACCGTAAAATCTAGTTTCTTGTAAGAAAATTATGGATTTACAATTCGTTGGTTCATAGGTGAAACTTAAGTCCAGGTATGGATCGAAAAATAAACTATTTCTGTAGAATCTGAGCTAATAATGGTTTTTGACAATAAAATCTAGTTTCCTGTAAGAAAATTATGGAAAATACAATTCTCTCGTTCAAATGTGAAACTTAGGTCCATTCTCTGGTTCAAATGTGAAACTTTAGTCCACCTTTGGATATTCATAATGATGAGGACTGATGGTTCTAATTCATTTTTTTTTCATAAAAACAAACTATTTTTTTTTTAACTCCGAAATTATTCAAATTTATTTATTTTTTTTTTCATAAGAACAAACTATTTTTTTTTTAAACTTCGAAATTATTCAACTTTAATTATTTATTTTCGACCAGAGGAATTTTGAGACTTTTCATTGGTCGGAGATACAACAATGGTACAGTTTTTTTAATAGCATGGAAAATAACAAGTATTGAATGTCTCTTTTTTTAAGTTAAGGAGTAAAATCGAGATTTAAAGAATTTTTGAAATTTTTCATTGCCCAGAGATGCAAAAATGATGAGAATTTGTAACAAATTTGAATCAAAAAACATTTGAATGCCTCGTCGTTTAAGTTAAGAGGTGAAATCAAGAGCAGAGGAATTTTTGAGATTTTTCATTGGTCAGAGAGGGTTTTATGGCTCCTCCCCACAATGAATTCAGATAGTTTTAGGAGTCATCCTCCTAGCCATAACTCCATTCAACCTTGAGCGAAGGTATAAATGTTTGATGATGTATTTCTCTTCTTAACAAGTACATTAATACCTTCCAAGATGATAGGACTGTATGACACAGAGTTTATCGGTTTGAAGAGATCATCTTGTGGTGTTATATTTGAATGTGCGTTTTTATTATTGTCAATGGAACTCGAAGAAATTCACTGTTATAATTGTATAGTGAACTATAAGATGAGTATTATAAAAGCTTGTGGGGTACTGCATTACACCATATAAACAGACTGGGATTCTACGATAGAGTGATTACACCACTTAATAATAAGGGTCAGGAACTGAAGAAAATCAAGGAATAAGTCGGGTAAATTTGCAGCTTTTTCGGCGTTGAAGCAATCTCAGTAAAGGGTAATATACCTACAGATAAAGTTTTACTTCAAAAGTGTGACCCTAGGATTATACTTTTCAATTTAGAAGAAATTAAGTGTCCTAAATTTGAAAGGGCTTTATCACCGTCCTGAAGACGAGGTCAGGTTCTTCGCGCACTGGATACCTAAGGACATACCTGATCGTGATAAATGCATAAGACATGGTAAAAACTATTCTATATCATGGGACTATCGTTTCTGGATGTTTAAGAGTGAACGTGTGTATGACCACGTATCATAATATAATTTTGTATTAATATTCTACATAGCATTATTTCATTAAAAATATATTATGCATTACATTGTTATGTGTTCATTATTTTTAGAGTAAGATAGCATATCAAAAGTTTAGCACACACTCAGAGACGAAGCACACATAGAGACGACACGCGCACTGAGACGACACACACACACACAGAGACGACACACTCACACAAAGACAACAAGCACAGAGACAACACGCACACAGAGACAACACACACAGAGACAACACACACACAGACACACACACACACACACACACACACACACACATAGCGACGACACACATGTACAGAGAAGATACACACACACACACACACACTGGTGGTAATTCAAAAGCGGTTTTTGTGTGTGTGTGTGTGTGTGTGTGTGTGTGTAAGTTCTTGTGTGTGTGTAATTTTTTTTGTGTGGGTGTAAGTTTTTTTTGTGTGTGTGTGTTTTTTTGTGTGTGTGTCTAAGTTTTTTTTTGTGTGTAAGTTTTTTTTTATGTGTGTGTAAGTTTTTGTGTGTGTGTAAATTTTTGTGTGTGTGTGTAAGTTTTTGTGGGTATGTAAGTTTTTGTTTGTGTTTAAGTTTTTTTTTGTGTGTGTAAGTTTTTGTGTGCTTGTGTTATTTTTTGTGTGTGTGTGTAAGTTTTTTTTTTGTTTTTTGTGTAAGTTTTTTTTTGTGTGTTTTTTTGTTTTTTTGTGTGTGTGTGTAAGTTTTTTTTGGTTGTGTTAGTTTTTATGTGTGTGTGTAAGTTTTTGTGTGTGTGTAAATTTTTGTGTGTGTGTGTAAGTTTTTGCGTGTGTGTAAGTTTTTATGTGTGTATAAGTTTTTGTGTGTGTGTTTGTAAGTTTTTGTGTGTGTGTGTAAGTTTTTATGTGTGTCTGTAGTTTTTGTGTGTGTGTGTAAGTTTTTATATGTGTGTGTAAGTTTTTGTGTGTGTGTAAATTTTTGTGTCTGTGTGTGTTTTGTGGGTGTGTAATTTTTTGTTTGTGTGTGTTTTTTTGTGTGTGTGTGTGTGTGCATGTGTGTGTGTGTGTGTTTGTTTGTGTTTGTTTTTTTTTGTTTGTTTTTGTTTTTTTTTGTGTGTGTGTAGTTTGTGTGTGTGTG
Source organism: Artemia sp. Qi Xiang Cuo (assembly GCF_049724085.1). Taxonomy (NCBI): domain Eukaryota; kingdom Metazoa; phylum Arthropoda; class Branchiopoda; order Anostraca; family Artemiidae; genus Artemia; species Artemia sp. Qi Xiang Cuo. The sequence continues at coordinate 22,634,557 of NC_142798.1, read as the reverse complement.
TGTGTGTGTGTGTGTGTGTGTGTGTGTGTGTGTGTGTGTGTGTGTGTGTGTTTTATGTGTGCATAGTTTTGTGTGTGTGTGTGTGTTTGTGTGTGTGTGTTTTTATGTGTGTGTAGGTTTGTGTGTGTGTTTGTGTGTGTGTGTGAGATTGTATGTGTGTGTGTGTGTGTGTATGTGTGTGTGTGTAAGTTTTTTGTGTGTGTGTGTTTGTGTGTGTTAGCATACATAGTGAGAGAGAAATACAAAGACGACATAGATGATTAATAAAAAAGCTCTATTCAGGCATAATCCTTCTTTTGGCAAATAATGCAATGTTTCGAATAAACCCTATTACGATATTTGAGGAGCACTGGATTGATTCTATAACGACTCTTGTTTTTCGGGCATCATTCTTAAGGAACTGGGGTAAAATTCAAACTTTAGCGTAAAGAGCTAGGTGTTGAGGAGGGTACAATAAATATAGATGACAATACACAATTGAATCATCAAATACAAATTCCACATTCTTGCACGGAAATACCAAAACCATAGGTTAGGTTAGGTTAGCTTACTGGTGCGCACGTAAGCTAACCTAACCCAAACTATGATTTTGGTATTTCCGTGCAAGAATGTGGAATTTTTATTTGATGTTTCAATTGTGTATTGTCATCTATATCTATTGTCCCCTCCTCAACACCTAGCTCTTTACGCTAAAGTTTGAATTTTACCCCAATTCCTTAAGAATGACGCCTGAAACACAAGAGTCGTTATAGAATAAATCCAGTGCTCCTAAAATATCGTAATAGGGTTAATTCGAAACATTGCATATTTTGCCAAAAGAAGGATTATGCCTGAATATAGCTTTTTTATTAATAATCTATGTAGTCTTTGTATTTATCTCTCACTATGTATGCTTAACACACACAAAAACTTACACACACCCACAAAAAAAAACTTAAACACACACACAAAAACTTACACACACACACACACACACACACATACAATCTTACACTCACACACACAAAAACATACACACACACAAAAACCTACACACACATAAAAACTGACACACACACACAAAAACTTACACACACACACACACACAAAAACTTATGCACACATAAAAACTTACACACACAAAAACTTACACACACACACACACAAATTTACACACACACAAAAACTTACACACACACATAAAAACTTACACACACAAAAAAAACTTACAAACACACACACAAAAACTCACAAACAAACAAAAAAAAACTTACAAAAAAAAAAAAATTTCACACACAAAAACTTAAACATGCACACAAAAACTTACACACACAAAAAAAACTTACACAAAAAAAAAAAATTACACACCCACAAAAACTTACACACAGACACAAAAATTTACAAACACACAAAAACTTACACACACATATAAAAACTTACACACACACACAAAAACTTACAGACACACAAAAAAACTTACACACACATAAAAAAAACTTACACACACAAAAAAACTTAGACACACACACAAAAAAACTCACACACGCACAAAAAAAAACTTACACACACAGAAAAAAATTACACACACACAAGAACTTACACACACACACAAAAAAAAACCACTTTTGAATGACCACCAGTGTGTTTGTGTGTGTGTGTGTGTGTATCGTCTCTGTACATGTGTGTCGTCGCTATGTGTGTGTGTGTGTGTGTTGTCTGTGTGTGTGTTGTCTCTGTGTGTGTGTTTGCGTTGTCTCTGTGTGCGTGTTGTCTCTGTGATTGTTGTCTTTGTGTGTGTGTGTCGTCTCTGTGTTTGTGTGTGTGTCGTCTCTGTGCGTGTGTCGTCTCTATGTGTGTTTCGTCTCTGTGTGTGTGCTAAAGTTTTGATATGCTAGCTTACTCTAAAAATAATGAACACATAACAATGTAATGCATAATATATTTTTAATGAAATAATGCTATGTAAAATATTAATACAAAATTATATTATGATACGTGGTCGTACACACGTTCACTCTTAAACATCCAGAAACGATGGTCCTATGATATAGAATAGTTTTTACCATGTCTTATGCATATATCACGATCAGGTATGTCCTTAGGTATCCAATGCGCGAAGAACCTGACCTCGTCTTCAGGACGGTGATAAAGCCCTTCAAATTTAGAACACTTAAATTCTTCTAGATTGAAAAGTGGAATCCTAGGGTCACACTTTTGAATTAAAACTTTATCTGTAGGTACATTACCCTTTACTTAGAGTGCTTCAACGCCGAAAAAGCTGCAAATTTTACCGACTTCCTCATGGACATTCTTCAGTTCCTGACCATTATTATTAAGTGGTGTAATCACCCTATCGTAGAATCCCAGTCGGTTTAAAGGGTGTACTGCAGTACCCCACAAGCTTTTATAATACTCAAACATCTTATAGTTCACTATCCAATGATAACAGTCAATTTCTTCGAGTTCCATTGACAATAATAAAAATGCACATTCAAATATAACACCACCCATATGATTTCTTCAAAACGATAAATTCTGTGTCATACAGTCCTATCATCTTGGAAGGTATTAATGTACTTGTTAAGAAGAGAAATACATCATCAAACTTTTATACCTTCGCTCAAGGTTGAATGGAGTTATGGCTAGGAGGATGACTCCTAAAATCATCTGAATTCATTGTGGGGAGGAGCCATAAAACCCTCTCTGACCAATGAAAAATCTCAAAAATTCCTCTGGTCTTGATTTCACCTCTTAACTTAAACAACAAGGAATTCAATAGTCATTCTTTTCAAAGCTATTAAAAAGTGTACCATTGTTGCATCTCTGACCAATGAAAAATCTCAAAAATTCCTCTGGTCTTGATTTCACCTCTTAACTTAAACAACGAGGCATTCAGTACTCGTTATTTGCCATGCTATTAAAAAAAACTATACCATTGTTGTATCTCCGACCAATGAAAAGTCTCAAAATTCCTCTGGTCGAAAATAAATAATTAAAGTTGGATAATTTCGAAGTTTAAAAAAAATAGTTTTTTTTATGAAAAAAAAAATAAATTAGAACCATCAGTCCTCATTATTATGAGTATCCAAAACTGGACTTAAGTTTCACATTTGAACCAGAGAATGGACCTAAGTTTCAAATTTGAACGAGAGAATTGTATTTTCCATAATTCTCTTACGGGAAACTAGAGTTTATGGTCAAAAACCCTTATTAGCTCAGATTCTACAGAAATAGTTTATTTTTAGATCCATACCTGGACTTAAGTTTCACCTATGAACCAACGAATTGTATTTTCCATAATTTTCTTGCAAAAACATAGAGTTTACGGTCAAAAACACTTATTAGCTTAGGTTTTACTGAAATAGTTTTATTTTTCGATCCATAAATGGACTTAAGTTTCACATTTGAACCAGAGAATTGTATTTTCCATAATTTTCTTGCAAAAGACTAGAGTTTAAGGTCAAAAACCCTTATTAGCTCAGATTTTACAGAAATAGTTTTATTTTTCGATTAAAAAAAGGACTTAAGTTTCACATTTGAACCAGAGAATTGTATTTTCCATAATTTTCTTGCAAAAAACTAGAGTTTACGGTCAAAACCCTTATTAACTCAGATTTTACAGAAATAGTTTTATTTTTTGATCCAAAAAGGGACTGAAGTCTCACATTTGAACCACAGAATTGTATTTTCCATAATTTTCTTACAAAAAAACTAGAGTTTACGGTCAAAAACACTTATTAGCTCAGATTTTAAAAAAATAATTTATTTTTTCGATCCAAAACTGGACTTGAGATTCACATTTGAAACTGAGAATTGTATTTTCCATAATTTTCTTACAAAAAACTACAGTTTACGGTCAAAAACCCTTAATAACTCAGATTTTACAGAAATAGTTTTATTTTTTGATCTAAAAAGGGATTGAAGTCTCACATTTGAACCAGAGAATTGTATTTTGCATAATTTTCTTACAAAAAAATAGAGTTTACGGTCAACAACCCTTTTTAGCTCAGATTTTAAAGAAATAATTTATTTTTTCGATCCAAAAATGGACTTAAGATTGAAATTTGAAACAGAGAATTGTATTTTCCATAATTTTCTTACAAAAAAACAGAGTTTACGGTCAAAAACCCTTATAAACTCAGATTCTACAGAAATAGATTTTTCGATCCTAAAAAGGACATAAGTTTCACATTTGAACCAGAGAATTATATTTTCCATAATTTTCTTACAAAAAACTAGAGTTTACGGTCAACAACCCTTATTAGCTCAGATTTTAAAGAAATAATTTATTTTTTCGATCCAAAAATGAAATCCTCGATTTTGAATGACCACCAAGTAAAGAAAAAAAAACAAAAAAAACAAACAGAATAAGACAACAGAGTCTCTCAAACCCCATAAAGCTATTTTAAAAGGTACAAGAATTATTTATTTAACAAAAATCCTCGCTTTTTGAATGAGCACCAAGTAAAGAAATCCTTTGAAAATCTACTATTGTTACAATTGCTTAAAGTGAAATTCGAGTCGCCTATTAACCGTTTTGAACTTGTGAAATATTTAATGGCCTTTAATTTCCAAATTATAATGTACAGAAACATTAAAAAAAAAATCTCTTTGGTCGCTGAACCATTTTCGTGTTTGGAATGCTTATCATAACGATATCACGGGGTATAACGATATCACAGGGTATTTCATTTCGTGATTTAATTGACTAGAGCGTCTAACATCTCTACCATTATAAAGAAGGCTATATTTGTCCTTTTTCTGTGTTTTTACAAGTGTCCTTATCCGTTTTCTTGTTTCACTCGAATCGTTGTCAATGTGTAAAGGGATATTTTCACCGTGTATTTTGGCAGCTTGCATCGATGTGGTATCGTTCCATCTTGGTCTCTTTTCTGGGGGAGAGTAATTGCATGAATCCATCACCTCCTTAAAAAAGAAGAAAAATTTAGTAAGGAAATAATAGCCCCTCTTTTACAGATAAATTGCCCTCTCTCCATGCCCACCTCTTACAATAAAATCCTTTTTGAATTTAAAAATATTAACATTTAAACTTTCAATAAATAAAACCACCGAGTCACTACCCCCCTCGTTGTAATTTTCTCACTTAGTTTGAATACTATTAACCCAATTAAGAAAAACATCCCCGTGATTTGATAAATGCGGGCGAATTGCCAACATCTCTGTGTGCAAGTATTTCGAATACACCTCGCCCACATTTTCATTTAAAAAAAATATTTTTAGTGCCATTGATGCTTTTAAACTGATTGTTTTTTCACATCGTAAAACCCTCTTAATCATGGAATACAATTGAAAATAGAATATCTTTCGTTTAATTAGGCCAGAATACAATTTCTGTCTTTGTCAAGGAACACCCTTGTTGCTATTCCATAAACATGTGTCGTTAATTTATGATAACAGGAGCGTGCGAAATTTGATCCCAAAACTGTCCCGTCCTTTGTAACACAGAGGCTTCCATTTAAACAGATAAATAAAACGCATTTTAATTAGAATGAATGAGGAAACTGACATTTTTTTGTAGGAAATAACTAAAACTACAGAATTAAGCTCGTATACAGAGCAGTGTGGGATGGGTTTTTATTTACATAGTGGAAAAAAGAGCGTACTTTGTGTTTTCTAGGGAGTATACTCATCATATTTTAGGATTTGGATTGTTGGAGGGGAGGAAGGCTATGCCCCTGAATTTGAATTTACTGGTAAAATGATTTTATTTGGGAATAAATTCAGAAATTCAGTAAACTGTACTCACATTGAAAATTGAAGTATCCATTGCTTTAAAGTTAATAATATTTAATGTACTATCTATAATACGTTAAAATCATAATGAAAATTAAATCTAATGGTATGGGTATTTTATACAAAATCTCAAGGACGAATAAAAAACCAGTCCTTTTATTTTTAACCAATCACCAATCAAGTTATCAAAAAATATTTGAATTTATTAAGTTATAGGCAATACTGGCTTAGAAAAACTAGAATAGTGACATAACTTCACTTTATCGAGCCTCAAAATGCCATTTAGGTTGCCGTATATGGTGTACTCACAGTATTTCCATACACTTATTAGCCCAGAAACCTGTCTGGTTTGCCCAGAAACCTGTCTGGTTGGCCAAGAAAACTGTCTGGTAGGTTTTGTATTGTTGAAATCAACACTATCATTACTTTCTTATGCAATTCCAATATGGACTTAAGTTTCATATTTGAACCAGAGAATTGTATTTTCCATAATTTTCTTACAACAAACTAGAGTTTACGGTCAAAAACCCTTTTTAGCTCAGATTTTACAGAAATAGTTTATTTTTCTATCCAAAAATGTACTTAAGTTTAACATTTGAAAGCTATGATCGTAATGAATGATACTTGTTATCATAAAAAAAGTCAATTGCCAAAAAAAATAAAAAAAAATGGGGGGGGGCAAAATTTTGGAGGGAGGGGGCGGCCTTCGAGTTTGGGGATAGGGGACCTTTGGGGGGTTGATTTGTCTGCTGGTTAGGGTCATTGGTGCTTATGATCCTTGATGGTTCGTACTCACATACACCTTACTACTTGATTTGCAAGGATTCCTGTGGTTTGTTCTGAATTTCTTTATTAGAATTATTTTCTTGCCATCTACATCTCTCTTAGTGTCAACTTTTTAGTATACTATAACGTTGGACCCTATTTTAAACTGACAACACTGTTCAAACACAACTTGTGTATTATACAGAACACATCGGAGAGGTAAGGCTAGGTCAACTCACAATGTCATTCTATCATCATTAACCATTTTCATAGATTGAGGTTGTCCCAAATTTATAACAAATTGCCTGAGTTAACAAGCCCTCGTTAAACTCTATTTTAAATTGACAACACTGTTCAAACACCACTTGTGTATTATACGGTATACTTCGAAGTATTCGCAAATGCTAAACTCTTTTTTTTCCACCTTAATAGGATCAAATTCGCAAATCCTATCTACCGAGACATTCATATCAAACTATTGTTGACTAAAGGCAATTGTCCAAAACAAATCAGAAACCACTCTTGATAGCACAGACTTCAAAGAAATGGAACTGTGGAAAACACATGGGTGATAGACAGCTTTCCCTAAAAAACCATTCCTAAATACGTAATTTGACAATCTCTAGTTTTCGATTTAAAAAACAAAAACAAACAAAAACAAAAAAGTAAAGTGTAATACTCACTCTCTTTGAAAAACCAAACTAGACTATACCCACCAAACCAGACTATACCCACCAAACCAGACTATACCCACCAAACCAGACTATACCCACCAAACCAGATTATACCCACCAAACCAGACTATACCCACCAAACCACACTATACCTACCAAACCAGAATAGTCCCTCAAAACCAAACGATACCCTAAACACCAGAATAGAACCACACATCATGATATTAATCACCAAAATAGTATACACCCACCAAACATAAATATGTGCACCAAACCCAAAAATACCTTACAAACAATACTATCCACACCAAACCTGTCTGGTTGGCCTTGGTAAGCCAATAATCCACCCAAATAGCACAGGAAGGAACATAGTCTGCTAGAAGTATAACTTAGATCTCTACTTGCGTCGCCTCTTTAAAGAGGCACAAGTGTGCCTCCTTGATGTTGGACCACATGGTAACCAATGGAAATCTAAAAACTCGTCTCCTTGAAGTTTACAGAGAAATGGTTGAAAAGAGTGTATTTTGAGACTATTTCAACTTCATATAAATTGTTTAGCTCTTATATTGCTCAGATATATTTTAGTTTTATATATTTTAGTTTAATTATCTCAAAATTTTGCTTGGATGTGTTTGGGGAAATGGTGCCGTGAGAGGGGGGTTAGTTGCAGTCCAATCACTTTCTATTATTAAAAAGGGCACTAGCCCTTTCAAATTCCATTCGATTGGATCCGTTTTGAAGTTTCTACGACATCACTTTCTATAAGCACCTTATATGCCACAAGGGCATAACTTACAACCCTTGCCTTGAGGGCGGGGGGGGGTATCCTCCTCAAAGACCTAATTTCCAAAACTTTGAACTGCGTTGAACTAAATGGATATCTCAATATGTTGATTGCTTGTGTTTGGGGAAATGGTGGGCTTGGGAGGGGTGTTAGTTGCCTTCCAATCACTTTCGACTATTAAAAAGAGCACTAGTCCTTTCGATTTCCAATCAGATGAGCCTTTTTGAAGTTTCTACCACATTACTTTCTATAAAAACCTTACATACCCCCAGGACATAACTTATAACTCTTGACCTGAGGAGTGTGGGGGGTTTGTCATCCTCAAAGATATAATTTCCAGAACTTTCAACTACGTTAACCAAAATGGTATATAAAAATTATGATTGGTTGTGTTTGGAAAAATAGTGGTCGTGAGAGGGGGGCTAGCTGCCCTTCAATCACTTTTGAATACTAAAAATGGCACTAGTCCTTTCAATTTACAATCAAATGATCCCTTTTTGAAGTTTCTACAACAATGCTTTCTATAAAAACCTTATATGCCCCCAAGGTATAACTTACAACCCTTGCCGTGAGGGGGTTATCATCCTCAAAGACCAAATTTCCAAGACTTTCAACTGTGTTGAACAAAATTTTGATTGCATTTGTTTGGAGAGATCGTGGGCGTGTGAGGGGGGGGCTAGTTGCCCTCCAATTACTTTCAACTATTAAAAAGGGCACTAGCCATTTCAGTTTCCAATTGAATGAGCCCTTTTTGAAGTTTCTACGACAACGCTTTCTATAAAAGCCTAATATGCTCCCAGGGCATAACTTTCAACCCTCGCCCCGGAAGGGGGTGGTCATCCTTAATTACCCAATTTCCAGAACTTTCAATTACGTTGAACAAAATGGCTATCTCAAAATTTTGAAAAAAAGTTTCTGCGACAAAGCTTTCTATAAAAACCTTATATACCTCCAGGGCATATCTTACAACCTTTGCCCTGGGGGCTGTGGGGGGTTTGTTATCCTCAACAACATAATTTCTGGACCTTCTAACTATGTTGAACAAAATATATGTCTCAAAATTTTGATTGAATGTTTTTGGGAAAATGGTGGGCGTGAGAGGGGGTCATTTGCGCTTCAATCATTTATGACTTGCCCTCCAATCACTTTCGACTATTAAAAGGCCACTAGCCCTTTGGATTCCCAATCACATGAGCCCTTTTTGAATTTTCTATGGCAACTCTTTTCTATAAAAACCTTATATGCCCCCTTGCATAAATTACAACCCTTGCCCTGAGGACTGTGGGGGAGTGCCTTCTTCAAAGACATAATTTTTAGAGCTTTCGACTACGTTGAACAAAATTAGCTTTCTCAACTTTCGATTGGCTTTCTCAACTTTCTCAACTTTGAAATGGTGGGCGTGAAGGGATGTTAGTTGCCTTCCAATTACTTTCAACTATTAAAAAGGGCACAAGCCCTCCGATTTCCAATTGAATGAGCCCTTTTCCAAGTTTCTACGACAACTCCTTCGATACTAAGTGCCCTGGTCTAAAACCAACAAAAAAAAATGAATAAATAAATAATACATTGTGCCAACATCGTTCTTTACTTAGGCAGCGCTATTGTGCTGCCTATGATTTTTGGTCGTTTTGGGTTAGAATTTTGACAGGTATTTGTATCTGCTAATCTTAAGTTTAAAATGGCCTTTACTTTTCTTTGAAAAACTTCTTTTAAGGAAAGTTTCTTTTAATTAATTTTACATAGATCAGAGGTATAAATCAGAGGCAACGCTACAGCGTTGCCTATGGTGAAGGCCATAAGGCACCAATATTTTTTTTTTTTTTCCCCAAAGGCACTTCATATGGAAGTGGTCGTCGCATAAACTTCGGGGGGACTTCATTCGATTGGAAATCGAGAGTTCTAGTGCCCCTTTAAGAGTGAAAAGTGATCAGAGGGCAACTAGCCTCCCCCCACGCCCTCCTGTTCCGAAATGCATCTCATAAAAAATTTGAAATAGCCATTTTGTTAAAATAGTTCAAAGATCATAAAACAAAAACTCCAGTGTCGATACAGCCCTCCAGGGCCCGGATGCAGGCATTGTAATTTTTGCCCTTTGGGCATATATGGAGAGGGCTCATTTGATTAGAAATTGAAAGTTCTCGTTCACTTTTTAAGAGTCAAAGAGATCAGAGGGTAACCATTCCCCCCCCTTAATGCCTTTTTTCCCAAATGCATCCGATAAAAATTTTGAGATAGCCATTTTGTTAAAAATTGTTCAAAGATCATATAAAAAACTCCGGTGTCGACACTCCCCCCAGGGCCCAAAGGCAGGCGTTGTAATTTATGCCCTAGTGGCATGTATGGTTCTTATGGAAGAGAAGCTCGTAAAAACTTCAAAGAGGGCTCATTTGGTTGGAAATTGAAAGTACTAGTTTATTTTTAAGAGACAAAAGAGATCGGAGAGCAACTAGACCCTCCCCCTCCACATTCTTTTTTCCTCAAACCCATCCGATAAGGACTTTGAGATAGCCATTTTTTTTAAACAGTTCAAAGATCATATAAGGAAAACTCCGTGGTCGACACAACTCCCCAGAGCCCGAGGGCAGGCGTTGTAAGTTATACCGTGGGGTTATACATGGTTCTTATGGAAGAAGTACTCATATAAAGTTCAAAATGGGCTCATTTGATTGGAAGTTGAAAGTTCTAGTTCATTTTTTAAGAATCAAAAGAGATCGGAGGGCAAATATCCCCCCCCCCGTCCATGCTCTTTTTTCTTCAAACCAATCCAATAAGAACTTTAAGATAGCCATGGTTTTAAAAACAGTTCAAAGATCATGTAACGAAAACTTCAGTGTCGACACGACCCCCCCAGGGCCCGTAGGCAGGCGAAGTAATTCATGCGTTAGGGGCATATATGGTTCTTATGGAAGGAATGCTCGTTTAAACTTCAAAGAGGGCTCATTTGGTTGGAAATTGAAAGTTCTACTTCATTTCTTAAGAGTTAAAAGAGATCGGAGGGCAACTAACCCCCCCCCCACCTCCACGCTCTTTTTTCCTCAAACCTATCTGATAAGAACTTTGAGATAGCCATTTTCTTAAAAAAACTTCTTAGATCATACAACAACTCCGGGGTCGACACAACCCCCCAGGGTCTGAGGACAGGTGTTGTAAGTTATGCCCTGGGGTTATATATGGTTCTTATGGAAGGGATGCTCATATAAATTTCAATGAGGCCTTATTTGATTCGAAATTGAAAGTTCTAGTTCACTTTTTAAGATACAGAAGATATCAGAAGGTAACCCCTCCCCCCTAATGCCTTTTTTCCCAAATGTATCCACTAAAAATTTTGAGATAGTCATTTTGTTAAAAATAGTTCAAAGATCATATAAAAAAAAACTCTGGTGTCAACACAACCCCTCAGGGCCCGGGGGCAGGCAGTGTAAGTTATGCCCTGGGGGCAATATATGGTTCTTATGGAAGGGGTACTCATATAAACTTCAAAAAGGGCTCATTTGATTGGAAATTGAGTTCTAGTTCACTTTTTAGAATCAAAACCAATTGAAGGGCAACAACCCCCCCCCCCATCCACGCCTTTTTTCCCTCAAAACCATCCGATAAGATCTTCGTGATAGCCATTTTTTAAAAACACTTCAAAGATCATGTAACGAAATCTCCGGGGTCGACACAACACCCCAGGGCCCGAGGTCAAGTGTTATAAGTTATCCCCTGGGGGAATATATGGTTCTTATGGAAGGGATGTTCATAAATCATTGATTCCAATCGTTTGATTGGAAATTCAAAGTTCTAGTTCAGTTTTGAGAGTCAAAACAGATTGTAGGGCAACTACCCCCCCCTCCCACCCCACGGCCTTTTCCACAAATGCATCAGATGAAAATTTCTGAGACAGCCATTTTGTTAAAAACAGTTTAAAAGTCATATAACAAGAACTCAGGTGTCAACACAACCCTTTGGGACCAGGGGCAGGCGTTGTAAGTTATGCCCTGGGGGCATATATGGTTCTTATGATAGTGATGCTCGTATAAACTTCAGAGAGGGCTCATTTGATTGGAAGTTGAAAGTTCGAGTTCACTTTTTAAGAGGCAAGAGAGATCCGAGGGCAACTAGCCTACGCCTTTTTTCAAACCCATTCGATGAAAATTTTGAGATAGCCGTTTTGTTAAAAATTGTTCAAAGGTCGGATGAGAAAAACTCAGGTGTTCTCAGTTGTGCCCCAAGATCATGTATGGCTCTTATGAAAGGGACGCTCGTATAAACTTCATAGACGGCTCATTTTATCGGAAATGAAACGCTCTAGTTCACTTTATAAGATCCAAGAGATCGGAGAGCAACTAGCCCTCTCGCCATGCCCTTTTTCCCCAAACCCATCCGCTACAAATTTTGAGATAGCTATCTTTTTAAAAATAGTTCAAAAATTAGAGAACAAAAACTCCACTGTCGATACAACCCCCCAGGGCCCGAGGGTAGGCGTTGTAAGTGTTGTCTGGGAGCGTATATGGTTCTTATGAAAGGGATGCTCGTATAAACTTCAGATAGGGCTCATTGGATTAGAAATTGAAAGTTCTGGTTCACTTTTTAAGAGTCAAAAGATATCAGAGGGCAACTAGCCTCCCCCCCTCAATGCACCCTTTTTCTAAAAACCCATCGGATAAAGCTTTTGAGGTAGCCATTTCGTTAAAAATTATTCCAAGGTCAGAAAAGAAAAACTCCTGTGTCGACGCAACCCCCCAGGGTCTGGGGGCAGTAATTGTAAGTAATGCTCTGGGGGTATATATGGTTTTTATCGAAGGGATGCACGTATAAAGTTCAGAGAGAGCTCATTTGATTATAAATTGAAAGTTCTCGTTCACTTTTTAAGAGTCAAAAGAGATCGGTGGGTAACCAGCTGCCTCCCCACGCCTTTTTTTCCCAAATGCATCCAATAAAAATTTTGAGAGAGCTATTTTGTTAAAAAAAAATAGTTCAAAGATCATATAACAAAAACTCCGGTGTTGACACAACCCCCCAGGGCCCGGGGGCAGGCGATGTAAGTTATGCCCTGGGGGCATATATGGTTCTTATGAAAGGGATACTCGTATAAACTTCAGAGAGGGATCATTTGAATTGAAATTGAGAGTTCGAGTTCACTTTTTAAGAGTCAAAAGAGAGCTGGGGACGACAAGCCCCAACACCTTTTCTTTCTGAGCCCATTGGATAAAAATTTTGAAACAGTCATTTTGTTAAAAATAGTTCAAAGGTCGAATAAAAAAATCCGTTGTCGATACAACCCCCCAGGGCTCGGGGGAAAGCGCTTTTAGTTAAGCTCTGAGGGCATGTATGGTTCTTATGGAAGGGATACTCGTATAAACTTCATAGAGGGCTCATTTGATTCGAAATTGTAAGTTCTAGTTCGCTTTTTAAGAGTCAGAACAGTAGAGGGCAACTAGCCACACCCCAAGTCTTTTTTCCCCAAACCTACCCGCTACAAATTTTGAGATAGTCATTTTTTAAAAATAGTTCAAAATTAGATAACAAAAACTCAGGTGTCGACACAACCCCCTAGGTCCCGGAGGGTTGGCGTTGTAAGTAAGGCTCTGGGGGCATATATAGTTCTTATGGAAGGAATGCTCGTATAAACTTCGAAGAGGGTTCATTTGACTGGAAATTGAAGGTTCTCGTTCATTTTTTAAAAGTCAAAAGAAATCAGAGGGCAACTAGCCCCCTGCCCTCCACGTTCTATTTCCCTCAAACCCATGCGATAAAAACTTTGAGAGCGTCATCCTTTTTCAAAATAGTTCAAAGATCATATATTGAAAACTCCGGGGTCGACACCATCCTTCGGGAACCGGGTTAGGCGTTTTAAGGTATGCCTGGGAGGCATTTATAGCTGTTATGGAAGGGATTTTCGTATAAACTTCAGAGAGGACTCATTTGATTAGAAATTGAAAGTTCTACCTTAGTTTCTAAGAGTCAAAAGAGATCAGAGGGCAACTATCCCCCCACGCATCTTTTTCTCCGCATGCATCCGATAAAAGTTTTGAGAAAGCCATTTTGTTAAAAATAGTTCAAAGATCAGATAAAAAAAAACTCCGGTATTGACATACCCCCGGGGCCCGGAGGCAGGCTTTTAAAGTTTGGCCCTGGGGGCATATATGGTTCCTATGGAAGGGATTCTCGTATAAACTTCAGAGAGGGCTCATTTGATTGGAAATTGAAAGTTCTAGTTAACTTTAAAGAGTCAAAGCAGGTCGGAGGGTAACTAGCCTTCCTTCCACGCCCTTAAAACCGCAGGCCACAACGCCACCTCAATAAGATATCCTGAGTCTGATGGTGCAACTTTTATCAGTATCACTTGCCTTTATGGACTGGTTTTCTCCCTTTTTGGAAATCAGTAAATTTTCTCAAACTCCTTACTATTGTTGGGCAAGTTTAACCTTAAAGATTCTTATATATGTGAAATCAATTTGATTCTTTTAGCGTTTTAATTGCTATCACAACTTCCTTTTTGAAGTTTTTGGTATTATCAGCCTGGGTTACTCCTCACGTAAAGTTTGTATCAATTGTTTAGTTAACGGTAGTTAGCTAGGTTGAGGAAAGTAGGATATGAATACTTATTTTAGTTTTAGCCCATTATTTTTTATTAAACTGTCTTTGCAAAACTGCTGACGATAGACTCACAAAAGATTCCAATAATGCTGGAACTCTTGACATACGATATAAATCACTTGCTATTAATTTCCTTAATGGCTATTCCTTTTACAATTTTCAATGATATAAAGGAAAATCATCATATTCTCTAGCATATTCAAAATTCTACCATTTGGAAACACACCCTCAAAACGTTAATAAATCAACATTTGGTCTTTTAATATTTTTGCTTCTGCAAAAGGGCTAGCAAAACCACGTGTTATCAGTTATATATGTATATATGCGATAAAATTTATGTTGGAAAACCCGAAGGTCATATACAAAGGTCGTGATTACATACATCTAACTGCGAACATATTAAAATCATAGGCAGCGCGCTAGCACTGCCTGAGTTAAGAACGATGTGGGCACAATGTGTGTGTGTGTGTTTTTTTTCTCCATACCCGGGTACTTCGTATCGAAGGAGGTGTCGTAGAAACTTCGAAAAGGGCTCATTCGATGGGAAAGGGGAGTGGCTAGTGCCCTTTTTTATAGTCGAAAGTGATTGGAGGGCAGCTAGCCCCCCCCCCCCCACGGCAATCATTCCCCCAAACACATCCAATCAAAATTTTTATATAGCAATTATGTTCAGCGTAGTTGATTTCCAGATCGAAAATATCTTTTTGAGGAGGACACTCCCCCACAACTCTCGGGGCAAGGGTTTTAAATTATGCCCTGAGGGCATATAAGATCTATGATGACACAATGTACAGTTTATTATTTTCTTTTCTTAAAAGCAGGGCACTTCATATAGAAGGGGTCGTCGTGGAGACTTCAAAAGGGGCTCATTCGATTGGAAACGAGTTCTAGTTTTTAATAGTCGAAAGTGATTGGAGGGCAACTAGCCCCCCTCCCCACGCAATCATTCCCCCAAACACATCCAATCGAAATTTTGAGATACCCATTTTGTTCAGCTTAATTGATTTCCATATAGAAAATATGTTTTTGAGGAGGACACTCCCCCACAACCCTCAGTGCAAGGGTTTTAAGTTATGACCTTGGGGCATATTAGGTTTTTATAGAACGCGTTTTCATAGAAACTTCAAAACGGGCTCATTCGACTGGAAATTCAAAGGGCTGGTGCCCTTTTTAGTAGTCGAAAGTGATTGGAGGGCAACTAGCCCCCCCATGCCCATCATTCCCCCAAACACATCCAATCAAAATTTTGAGATAGCCATTTTGTTTAGCGTTATTGATTTCAAGATAGTAAATGTTTTTTTGAGGAGGATACTCCCCCAAAATCCTCAAAGAAAGGATTTCAAGTTATGCCCTGGGGGTAAATAAGGTTTTTATTGAGGATGTTGCTATAGAAACTTCAAAAAAGGCTCATTTGATTGGGAGTTCAAAGGGCTAATTTTCTTTTTAATAGTCGAAAGGGATTGGAGGGCAACTAGAACCCCCCCCCCCCACGCCCATCTTTCCCCCAAACAAATGTCATCAAAATTGTGAGATAACCATTTTGTTCAACGTAATTGATTTCCAGATAGAAAATATATTTTTTGAGGCGGACACTCCTTCACAGCCCTCAGGGCAAGGGTTTTAAGTTATGGCCTGGGGGCATATAAGGCTTTTATAGAAGGTGCTGTCGTAGAAACTTCAAAACAGGCTCTTTCGATTGGAAATTCAAAGGGCTAGTGCCCTTTTTAATAGTCGAAAGTGATTGGAGGGCAACTAGCCCCCCCCCTCACGCCAATCATTCCCCCAAACACATCAAATCGAAATTTTGATATAGCCATTTTGTTCAGCTTAGTTGATTTCCAGATAGAAATTGTGTTTTTGAGGAGGACACTCCCCGACAACCCTCAGTGCAAGGGTTTTAAGTTATGCCCTTGGGGCATATTAGGTTTTTATAGAACGCGTTGTCATAGAAACTTCAAAACGGGCTCATTCGACTGGAAATTCAAAGGGCTGGTGCCCTTTTTAGTAGTCGAAAGTGATTGGAGGGCAACTAGCCCCCCCCCCCATGCCCATCATTCCCCCAAACACATCCAATCAAAATTTTGAGATAACCATTTTGTTCAGCGTAATTGATTTCAAGATAGAAAATGTGTTTTTGAGGAGGACACTCCCCCACAACCCTCAGGGCAAGGATTTTAAGTTATGCCCTGGGGGCATATAAGGTTTTAATAGAAGGCGTTGTCGTAGAAACTTCAAAAAAGTCTCATTTTATTGGGAGTTCAATGGGCTAGTTTTCTTTTTAATAGTCGAAAGGGATTGGAGGGCAACTAGAAACCCCCCCCCCCCTCCACGCCCATCTTTCCCCCAAACAAATGCCATCAAAATTGTGAGATAGCCATTTTGTTCAACGTAATTGATTTCCAGATAGAAAATATGTTTTTGAGGTGGACACTCCTTCACAGCCCTCAGGGCAAGGGTTTTAAGTTATGGCCTGGGGGCATATAAGGCTTTTATAGAAGGTGCTGTCGTAGAAACTTCAAAACAGGCTCTTTCGATTGGAAATTCAAAGGGCTAGTGCCCTTTTTAATAGTCGAAAGGGATTGGCGGGCAACTAGCCCCCCCCCCCCACGCCCATCACTTCCCCAAACACATCCAATCAAAATTTTGGGATAGGCATTTTGTCAGCATAGCTGATTTTCAGATAGAAAATATCTTTTTGAGGAGGACACTCCCCCACAACCTTCAGGGCAAATTTTTTAAGTTATGCCATGGGGGGGGGGATTTAAGGTTTTTATAGAAGGCGTCGTCGTAGAAACTTCAGAACAGGCTCAAGGGATTGGAGGGCAACTAGCCCTCCCCCTCTCCGCCCCAATCATTCCCCCAAACACATCCAATCAAAATTGTGGGATAACCATTTTGTTCAGCGTAGTTGATTTTCAGATAGAAAATATGTTTTTGAGGAGGACACTCCCCCGCAACCTTCAGGGCAAAGTTTTTAAGTTATGCCCTGGGGGCATATAAGGTTTTTATAGAAGGCGTCGTCGTAGAAACCTCAAAACAGGCTCATTTGATTGGAAAAGGGACTAATGTCCTTTTTAATAGTCGAAAGTGATCGGAGGGCACCTAACCCCCCCCCACGCCCATCATTCCCAAAAACACATCCAATCAAAATTTTGAGATAGCCATTTTGTTCAGCGTAGGCTAGTTGATTTCCAGATAGAAAATATATTTTTGAGGAGTACACTCTTCCACAACACTCAGGGCAAACGTTTTAAGTTATGCCCTGGGGGCATATAAGGTTTTTATAGAAGGCGTCTTCTTAGAAACTTCAAAACAGGCTCATTTGATTGGAAATTTAAAGGGCTAGTGCCCTTTTTAAAAGTCGAAATTCATTGGAGGGCAACTAGCCCCCCCACGCCCATCATTCCCCCAAACACAACCAATAATAATTTTGAGATAGCCGTTTTGTTCAGTTTAGCCGATTTCCAAATAGAAAATATATTTTTGAGGAGGACACTCGCTCAAAACCCTCAGGGCAAGGGTTTTAAGTTATGCCCTGGGGGCATATTAGGTTTTTATAGAAGGCGTTATCATAGAAACTTCAAAACAGGCTCATTCTATTGGAAATTCAAAGGGCTAGTGCCCTTTTTAATAGTTGAAAGTGATTGGAGGGCAACTAGCCCCCCACGCCCAGCATTCCCCCAAACAAATCCAATCAGAATTTTGTGATAGCCATTTGTTCAGCGTAGGCTAGTTGATTTCCAGATAGAAAATATGTTTTTTAGGAGGACACTCCCCAACAAACTTTTAGGGCAAGGGTTTTAAGTTATGCCCTGGGGGCATATAAGGTTTAATAAGAAGGCGTTGTCGTAGAAACTTCAAAACATGTTCATTTGATTGGAAATTCAACGGGCTAGTTCCCTTCTTAATAGTTGAAAGTGATTGGAGGGGAACTAGCCCCTCCCCCACGCCCATCATTCTCCCGAACACATCCAATTAAAATTTTGAGATAGCCATTTTGTTCAGCGTAGTTGATTTCCACATAGAAAATACGTTTTTGAGGAGGACAATCCCCAACAAATGTCCTTGGCTATATGAGATTATTATAGAAGGCGTTGTCAAAGAAACTTTAAAAGGGGGTCATTTGATTGGAGATCCAAAGGGCCAGTGCCTTTTTTCATTGTCGAAATTAAATTGGGTGTAATTAGCCCCCCCCACGTCCATCATTCATCCAAAAACATCCAATCAAAATTTTGAGATAGCCATTTTGTTTACCGTAGGCTAGTTGATTTCCAGATTGAAAATATGTTTTTGAGAAGGACACTCCCCCAAAACCCTCAGGGCAAGGGTTTTAAGTTATGCCCTGGGGGCATATAAGGTTTTTATAGAAGGCCTTGTCGTAGAAACTTCAAAAACGGCTAATTCGATTGGAAATTCAAAGGGCTAGTGCCCTTTTTAATCGTCAAAAGTTATTGGCGGGCAACTAGCCCCCCCCACGCCCATCATTCCCCCAAACACATCCAATCAAAATTTTGAGATAGCAATTTTGTTCAGCGTAGTTGATTTCCAGATAGGAAATATGATTTTGAGGATGACACTCCCCCACAACCCTCTGGGCAAGGGTTTTAAGTTATGGCCAGGGGGCATAAAATGTTTTTATTGAAGGCTTTGTCGTAGAAACTTCAAAACAATCTCATTAGATTTGAAATTCAAAGGGCTAGTGCCCTTTTGAATAGTCGAAAGTGATTGGAGGGCAACTAGCCCCCCCTCGATAAGCCCATCATTCCCCCAAACACATCCAATAAAAATTTTGAGATAGCCATTTTGTTCAGCGTAGTTGATTTACAGATAGAAAATATGTTTTTGATGAGGATACTCCGCCACAGCCCTCAAGGGTTTTTAAGTTATGTCCTGGGGGTATATAAGGTTTTTATAGAAGACGTTGTCGTAGAAACTTCAGAAAAGGGCTCATTCGATTTGAAATTCAAAGGGCTAGTGCCCTTTTAAATATTCGATAGTGATTAGTAATATTTTTTGTTGTTGTTGTTGTTTAGATCAGGGCACTTCGTATCGAACGAGTTGTCGTGGGATCTTCGAAAGGGGCTCATTTGATTGAAAACAGAAAGGGCTGATGCCCTTTTTATTAGTCGAAAGTGATTGGAGGGCAGTAGAGTAGTAACTTATACTTTACTTGCTGCCCTAGGAATCTCTATGTTATTTGCGGAGACGTATATACCTTTTCAAAGAGATTCAGAACTCCCTCACATGGTCTTATACTTTGCTTGCTGCCCTAGGAATCTGTATGTTATTTGCGGAGACATATACACCTTTTCAAAGAGATTTAGAATTCCCTCACATGGCCTTATACTTCTGGTCCATCTTGTGCTAGTTGGGAATTGCATAATATGTTATGAAGGACAAGTTTCTGACATAATTTACGTAGACTAGATTTCTACTTCATAATATATATGGTGTACATGCCTTTTAGGGTAAATCCGTGTCAGAAAACCATTGTGTCTTGTTTAGGTATTAATATATTCAGTTATTTCTTTTGTATATATTCAAGTTTCAAATTATAATTTTATACAGTTTGAATAGGTCATTTGTTCTATCAATATCTATATTTTACAATCATTTACATTGATAGAGATATGGAATCTTCTAAGCGACTTCTGGTGAGTAAAATTTTCTCATATTATAATAAAAAAAGAAATCTATTTGTCTCGCCATTAAGTTAAGGAAGAATTTCCTTTACCTTCCTTACTTACGCTTTTTTTTCACCGTACTGTTAGCTCTTTTAAAAGGCTTCATATGTTAATTAAACGGTCCCTGTGTTTCAATTTTAGTAAATATTCAAAAAAGAGGCAGGTTCACTTTGATTTTGGCTCATTGTATATGAAAAATTAAAATAGAATTTGCATATTAGTTTCGGCAGATTTAATCTGGATATGAAGGGTCACCCCCTCCTCAATATCATGCTCTTTACGCTAAAGCTGTTAGCACTTTCAAAAAAGCTTCCTATTCTAATTAAAAAGTCCCTGTTTTTTTGTTTTTTTTTCTTCAAATTTCGGTAAATATTCAAAACAGGGCCAGTCAGTGTCGCTATAAAATAATCAAATCGCTTTTCATCCTTCCACTTGAAAAGAGTGTTAATATTCAAACAGGGCGGGTAGTTTCACCAATAAAATAATCAAATCCCTTTACGTTCTTCTACCTGAAAAGGGATGATTTCTCACTATTTGATTAAGAGCATGTTTACAAATTTGTTGGCTAAATGGCTTTTCTCAAAATTGAGTTACGAATTAACTTACGAATTAACTTACATAACGAAACTTCTATATTCATATGTTTTTATCACATGTATTAATGAGTTTACCCCTAGTCAATACCTCGCTTATTACGTTAAAGTTCGAATTTTGTTCAAATCACGAACTCTTGAATCACAAAGGCCGGTTAATTAGGATAGATACTTCTTTTGAAAGTGCTAAAAAAAAAAACATTTAGCGTAAAGGGGTGAGATATTGACTAGAGGGCGACCCCCTTCATATACTTAATAATTTTTTGGTTTAGGTTATGTCTAGGAGTCTCCTTTCTTCCTTTTTTCTGTGATTTTAAGTATTTCGCAATTTATGTATATAAAAAAAGCTTTGCATAAAAAAAAAACAAAGATGTTTAATTGTCAACTTTTTGTGTTTGGTACTATGGAATTGAAAAGCCCAGTGCCTTCCATTAATATTCTGAATAAGTAAAAATTGAAATAGCTAATTAAATTGTGTCATTTTTTTCAACTTGTGGGAGTTTGGTACTGTGGTATTGAAGGGGCAGTGCCCTCTCATAAGCTAAATAGTTTGAAAACTGAAAATGATTTTTATTTTTGAATGCTGTTGATCAGCCATCGCAGCAAAAACGTGCAAAATTGGATGAAACTCAGGATAACACAGAGACAGGATTAATCGAATCATTGAATGCAATCAGGCCAACTGTAATCCACCTCGCATCGCATCCCAAAAGAGAGAAGGAATCTGGTGAGCTAGCTGTGATTTTCGACGTAAGTTTTTTTAAATAGATATTCTGAAAATATTTTAATAATTTAGCAAATCGACTCCTTATATGCTTGCGGTGAATAATGCTATTTCGCGATTCACGTGTAAAAATTTGCGGCACAATATAACTGAATTAGTATGCATATATTTGGGGTAATGAGATACAGGAACCTTCTGGGTGTTACAATTTTATAGGCCTGTCAGCTTCATCAATGCTTGAGTTTTCTTTGAAAAACTTATTTTGTAGAAAAAGTGTTTTTAATTAATTCTTTATGAACGACGTCTGAAACACAAGGATGGTTCAATTAGAACAATAAGTAACTTTTTCTGAATATTCGTCTTCGATATTCAACCGATTTTTAATGTTTAAATTTTTGTGTTAACTAATTAGCTCCTATTTCTAAAGTTCAACGCGGCACCACTGACAAAATGGAATACTGGGTTCTTGTATGTTAAACGAAACACACTCAAAGAAGTGAAGTTATATTAATCCTAATGAAATATATCAAAACATGATGATAATATTGTAGAACAAAAAAAAATGGAAAGCAGGCCGCGTAGAACAAATTATATTAAATACCTAACCCCCTAACCATCTCTATATATCCGATAGACAATTAATATATACATGTATCGTAGTTTTTCTCACTCAGAACAAGCAAATCATAACCGAATCCCACAAAGGGAAATCAGTTTCTGTCAGATCGTACACAGTGTAATTCTAGAGTGTGTTTCGTTTAAAAGACAAGTTCTGGGTAATGTTTGAAGAACTTCATAATTTTTGAAACAATCAAAAGAAGGATAACAGTGAAGGCTACTTTAATAATAAAAGTCGGTACAAGATTCGTAATCGGGGGGGGGGGATATTTACCTAAGCTTTAATTCTTAAATCGTTTGTAAAATTTTAAAAGCTTTTCATTTGAAAAGAAAAATTGTGTCCTGTGGAACTAGTAAAACCACTCTCAATAGGTTTCAATCACGAAGAAACAAAAAACATTGCTTACTATCAAAAGCAAGCTGATATTCATTAATCAAAATTTTTGTCAGGAATTATGCGTTAACAACCAGAAATTCAATCTCCATGAATTTAGTAAAAACAATTGTTATGATTAGTGAAGCACAAATTGCACTAATTATTTTCATAATTATCTTATTCAGTTAATAATCATAGTTGTTGCAAGAGTCGCTATCGGGATTTTCATGGCAAATTTTACGGCATTATTAAGTGTAATCTCGAGCAAAATCGAAATTTATTACTTTCTTGTTCGTGCAGAGAAAAATCAAAATGGAGGCGTTACGCATAGACACTTTAATTCCGAGGGGGGGGGGGGGGCACTTTAATTGTTGATATGGAAGGAGAAAAAAAGTTCTTCTCTTACAATGATTTATTTAGTCCAGGTTAACTGCGTCCAGCACTTCAATCAAATCCGTCGCCAAGCGACATAGGAAAATTCGGATTGTCGAGAAAGGGGAGAAAGTTGCACCAACACCAGCAACCAATGTATGGGATGCATGCCCATTAACCGAGAATGAAGAGCAATGCTTCATAGAACATACTGCCTCGGTTGAACGATGGTCGGGTTTTATTGAGAATTACAATCAAGAGGGACAGGCACTAGAGTTGGATCCCTATTTTGCATTATCATTCTGAAAATTATATTTTTTTCGAATAAAACCGTTAGTTTTATATATCATTATCTTGTTCTAACTTATCCTCTAAGAATAAGACTTCATTTTCCAGACTAAACCAAATATATTTGTAACATGTTCAGTTGTCATTATGAAAGACATATGCCAATGTAACTTTTTTTCTTTTAATTGTTCAGGTGGTGGGACAATGACTATGAAAAATTGACATAGTTTATTAACTTTATAAAAATAATGGTTATTTCACATAAAAAATAAGCCCCTTTTTTATAGATTAATGAAATACCACCGTCATTGGGCGATGAAACATCAGCATTTACTGAGCCATTTCTAACACCACCAGTGGAGTTCAGAGATGAACCATCAGCATTAGTTCTAGACAATATGGAATGGCATAGAGGTTTTCTTAATGATGTTTTTGGGAATATGGCTAGCGTAGATGATTTAACTTGTGACTGCTATGATAGAGGATCCAGAATGGGTAGATAGATTCATGCGTGAGCATTTAGGTGATGTTAGTAGTGCAACTGAACCGGATCCTCATATAGAAATTACGTCACAGGACAATACAGTCTGGCTCGATCAATTGTCCCCAAACACACTGGAAGACATGCTAAATAGCCTAGGGGACTTTATGCCATCTCCATCTAATGTAATTGACCAGACGGGGGATGGTGTTATTGACAATTCTATGTTACCCCCCACCATTCCGCTTAATGATATACCTAGTGCTAGTAATAGTAGTAGTAGTAATACAACAATGCAAATTGTTGGATCTAATTTTTCCGGGGACATTTTTGACGATAGTTTTATAATTAGTGAATTGAGTCATGTGCAAATAGGTGCAGGACATGAAAATAGTGTCATGTCCCCGGAATTACGTGAATTTTATTTGTTAGAGTCTGCTCTAAGTCACTTACAAACATATAGGGTAGATTTTAACCCTCCTGAAGAAAACGTGCTTGACGGGGGCATTATTTTAACAGATCCAGTGAATGTTCTCCATAGCTACATTGACCAAATTCGAGCACAAATTGAGATTCAGATTCAGAATTGGGGGAGTCACGGGGGGCTTAAATCTTCAGTAAATCAAAAAGTTTATTTACAAAAGGGGACATCCAGGGATATTTCTTATTTTCATTTTTCAACTGGCAACCAGACTTTTTACCCTGGTGTAAAGGAATTTGAGGATAACTTTTTCAACTGGGTAAATAAATTAATATTGACTTTGGACACGTTTAATGAGAGGGGAAGTGGGTCCACAATTTTATACATTGAACACATGGATCTGAATCTCAGTAGATTTTAAAAAAACCTTTATTTTAAGGGGAGGGTGGGGTAGTCCACGAATAAAATGCCACCCAGATTTTTCGGCTACAGGAGGGGTTCAAGGTTTCAATTTTGACACGGGGCTGCAATGCTTTAAATATGCATTTTTAGCAGCAGCCCATAAAACATTAAAAAATGAATCATCAATGAAAAATCTCGACGGACTTGCTCGTAACGGTGGAGAAAATTTCCCTAAAGTTAATTTTGATTGTTTAGAGGGGAAGTATCCGGTGTCCTTGAAAG
Organism: Artemia sp. Qi Xiang Cuo; assembly: GCF_049724085.1. Taxonomy (NCBI): domain Eukaryota; kingdom Metazoa; phylum Arthropoda; class Branchiopoda; order Anostraca; family Artemiidae; genus Artemia; species Artemia sp. Qi Xiang Cuo. The sequence goes on along the minus strand of NC_142798.1, from coordinate 22,609,778 downwards.
AAATAACCATATTCGAAAACCAAATGAAAATCTTGGGTTGGGGGTGGTTGTTTTCCAGTATGACACGGAATTTGTAAATGGGGGAAAGAAACCAAATAAAAAAGAGGTTTTATATTCAGTTAGGACACCTTCAGTAAATAATGTTAAAAATTGGGTTTGGGTTATTTACGAGCCTCCCAAAGATGTAAATTCCTATGGTCATTTTGTCCCCGTTACAGCAATAATTCGACTCCTATCCCAAGGTGCGAAGAAAGGGGAACGTCTCTATTGCCCCATGTGCCTTTCCCCATTCACATCTGACCGAACATTCTCAGATCACATGAGGCACTGCAAAATTCATGGGAATCAACGAATTGAAATGCCGGCAGAAGGCAAAGATACTTTACAATTTAAAAATTTCCGAAATTCCCTGCTACAAGTTGATAAAGTATCTTTAGATTGTGAATTAAGACTGTTGGAGGTGTATGACCCATTAAGATAACAGCTAGTCAAAAGACAACCATGGGGGGAATGTTCCTACGCGCATGCCCATTATAATTCTAACAGTAAAAAAGAGCTGGAAGAGTTTTTTTGGCATTACGGGAGGAGGGTAGCATTGACATTTTAGTGGTGTTTGTAATAAAATCAACAAACAGCGCAATTACAACATTGCGTTATACCATCTAACCAATTACATTATCAGATAAAGAGCAGCCGGAACTAGAAAAGGGGACGATTTTCTGGGTTTGTAGAGGTGTTCTTGCCCCAAAAGACGCGGTCCAGGATCATAATCACCTTATTGACCCCAATTCAACGGGAAAAAGTAATTTTCGAGGGTGGGCTCACAATTCATGTAATTTAAAAATTAAACAGCAACTCTTTCTTCCGGTTTTCATGCATAATTCTAACTACGATCTGAAGTATGTGCTACCAGCAATGGCATATCTTCAAAGAAATGGAACAGTGAATGGTGCATGGGTGATAGGCAGCTTTTCCTACAAAATAATTCCTAAATCATCGGAAAAGTTGCTTGTTTTGGAATTTATGTGGAAATTTGTTGAAGACGATGTTGAGTACACGAATAAAATTCTCTTTTTAGATTCCTACAGTTTTTTCCCCAAATCATTGAGCAAATTAATTCAGGTGCAGAAAAACGATGACGGCTGCAACGCTTTCCCCCTTCTCAAGCAACAATTTCCAAATGATTTATATGATTCGTTGATGGTCAAGTTCATATATTTTTTTGAATACTATTATTCCATGTGAACAATCATAAAGAAAACTATTCCCTCGATCAAATCTCTTTATGATAGTCTACATGATCGTAGTAGAACCCTTGAAGAATAGTTTTTCTTAAAAAGTTTTGACAGAGGGAGGGTGTAAAATGGGTTTGACTACTGCAAGCTTTATTTTTCAAGTGATATGTTAACTTTGTTAGACATTAAGTGTAAAAATACGGACAAATTCTACGGGGAATTTAATCTTGATTTGGGATATTATTTTTCACCTCCTCATTTGGTGATGAAACTCATCCTAAAAATTAGTGGGGAAAAAATTGGGCTAATCACAGACATTGATCAGCACCTGTTCATCGAAAGATCAATGAGGGGTGGTTTTGTTTTTCATGGGGATCGTATCCTGGAAACCGATCCAACAGGAGAGAAGACGGGGACAAAATCGGATGCAGTTTTCCTTTATATAAATTCTCTCTACCCCTTCGCCATGTCCCATTATGCGCTACCTTGCGATGACTATAAATGGCTCAATGACCCCCAAGCTCCCCATTTCCCCAACATTGACAGTGTTGAGGAGAATGGGCCGGTTGGATGGTTTTTTAAAATTGATGGGGAGATACCAATCGAGCTTCAAGATTCAGTAAAGAATTTTGTTTTCCCGTGCATCAATAGACCTGTGACTAGGGACTCTTTGAGCCCTCGCAATAGGCGTTTAGGCGAGGTGGACGGATTGCATTGGTCACCTTCAAAACAAAAACTTATTGCTGACCTTCTGCCGATAAAAAATATAGTTGTACATCAAGTGACTTTAAAATGGATGGGGAACAACGGTTTCAACGTCACAAAAGTTCATAGAGCACTCCAGTTTAGTCAAAAACACTCTCTGAAAACGTTTGTTGACACTTTTGTCAACAAACGTTCTGAAGCGCAGACGAAAGCCGAAAAAGAAATTTATAAGCTCATTTTGAATTCGTCTTTCGGTAAAATATATGAGAGTGTTCGCAATAGGAATCGTTGTAAAGTCGTGACCGATCCCAAACAATGTGCTCGAATTATTGCCGATCCAAATTACACTTCCTTCACAATCATTGGCCCAGACATGGTACTATTGAATAGGAAAAAAAGAAGTATTGTATTGAATAAAAATATTTCTGCAGGCAGTGCTATCTTAGAAATCTTAATAAGGTTTTTATTAGAATTCTACTAGAATATGGCTAGGGAACAGTGGCCAGAAAAGGGGCAAGTAGAGGTCTGCTACGGGGACACGGATTCTCTACTGTTAAAAGTAAAAACCCCAAATCTAATTGATGATTTGGCGCACGATGAAATTATCAGCTCACGGATGGACTACACCAATTGGAGTGGGCTTTACCCAGAGCTAGTGAAACGTCGGGCACAAAATCAGCTTTTATTGTTTAAATCAGTAACGGGAAGTGACATGATTTCCCGTGGTATGTTTGTAAGTCCGAAGGTGTACTTTGTACAGACACACGACGAGGAAATCAAGATACGTTGCAAAGGAGTGCCCACGCGCTATGTGGATAAAAATTTCAACAAGGACATTTATAGGAATTGTATTGTTCAAAATACAATTCCGCGAGCCAAATTACTGGCAATTTGTTCTAAAAACGGCGGGAATTTTAATGTAAATATGTAAAAAATTGCCATAAGTTAGGTCTCTGACAATGTCTGATTGACAAGATGGTGTGATTATCCTCCCGCTAAGTCACAATTTAACTTTAGACCAGGCCGAATATGTTATCCAGAGGGAAAGTCTCGGTTTGAATAAAGTCCAGTAAATTTTTTCCTAAAACATTTGGGGGGGGGGGCTCGCGGCCTTTGGTGGGGGGAGGCTCGCGGCCCGCTGGGGGGAGGGCTGGCCGCCAGTGGGGGGTGCACCGCCACTATCAAAGTTATCTTTTTTTTTTACTTAGAGCAGATTTTTGTGCTTTTGTAAATATACATGTTGCATTAAAAAAAAAGTGATATTATTTCAAGTGCTTTATTCTAATGTTGTATTTTTTCTATAAATAAACAAAAACAAGTGTATTTATTTAAGTGTTTTTTCCCCGTGCCTATGTAAATGTTGTATTTTTTTTATTATAAATAAATTTAAAAGAAGTGTATTTTTTATTCATGTTTAATTTGCTTTTTTTTCAATGTAGTATTTTTTTTAAGCATTTTTACTTTTTTATGCATATAATAAAAGAAAATATGATTCTTTATTAGGCTTCTTCTTCTTCTTCTTCTTATTGTTCTTAAACAGAGTAGGGAAATTATTTAGTCATTAGACAGCTATGGTCTACAGTTAGTTGTCCAGGTGAACTGTTGAAGGGAACATGTGTCAATTTCAAACACCATTCAGATCGTTTCTGTATGGGCCCTCAACGTCAGGCAAAACAACACTCTTAAATCAAATAATTAAGATTTGCGATAAAATGTTTGTGGAAAAGCCGAAAAAAATCTACTATTGTTGACTACTGCAGTGACCCAGTGAGTTGACTACTGCAGTGACCCAGGAGTATCATCTGGTTGGAAAATTAAATCATTAGATATTCAATATATCCCAATGGCTACCTCCCAATGTCAAGATTGACATAAAGTTACAGATGGCCCTATCGAAATTCATTTTGAGAAAAACACTTCCTGCAGCACCCGATGCAAATGTCATTATCACATCGGCAATTCTCCACGTCCGAAAACAACAGGTTATGAGCTCTGTTGCATTGGCAGTGGAAAAGCTAAGAGGCAATGGTAACAACATTAAACTTCTTGTCCCCCATACGATCACCAATCAACGTCACATTGCCACCGGCTCTCGTAGCTATAGCGATTCATCATTTATCAATGGAAAAATCCTATCAAAATTGGCTTTGGCCTTTGTGAAGAGTGGCAATGCCGTTGGATCTTGGACTGGATCGCCCCATGATCTTAAATTTTTTGATCTATCTAGCCTCGTGTGCAAACTGAATGGTATTCCACTGTACACTCTATCTTTTGACAAAAACTCCTATAGAACTCTGTACGAGTTGACCATGCAATCCCTAGATCATGACTCTCAACTATTTGAAAATGGAATAACCGATTCAATGTTTTCAAAAAATCATGGGGTAATTGTTTTGGACCTGTCAGGGACTCAGGATATGAGCATAGTACGAACAGGGAATGTACGTTTAGAGTGTACATTTGCAGATGCTCTGACTGAGAGTATCACGCTAATATCACTGAGTCAATTTGAAACCTATTGGGAATTCACACCCGACGGCAGTGTTCTACTAGACCTTGCACAATGAACACAAACCAAATAATCAATGTATTTAGTATGGATCCATACATGTCCCAGTACAAGTCCTACTGCATACCTTCGGACTTCATTGAAAAAATTCCAAGTGCTAACAATACCCTAATCATTGTTAATAGCAGTCCATCAACTTTGAAGACCGGCCATTGGCTATGCATCGTTCAAACAGCGAAGATTATTGAATTTTTTGATCCTCTCGGCCTATCGTATAAATTCTATGTTCTATACATCAGCAACTTTATTGAAAGCAGTGGGAAAACCATTATTCAAAATCAACGAAGTGTACAGGATTTAACGACTAAGACAAGTGGCTTTCATGCACTACTCTTTTTCATGTTCAGATGTCGTGGCTACACCTACAAACAGTTTCTCAACATCTACGTTGACTTACCTCGATTGAACGACTTTCTAGTGCAGAATATACTTACAAGTGTATTTAATATTGATTTTAGTGCCCTAAGAATAAAATGTTCTGAAAATGTATGTGAAATTGTTTATTAATCAAAAAAATTTATATACATAATGAAACGACTTTTCTACTCTTTAGATTTCATCCACTACTAGGTATTTGTCGACAACAACTAGTGCAAGTAGATTATCTGAATTCACAGTGTACTGATCCTGATGTACTGCAATGTCAGGGTCACATTTTCTACAGTAGAGTGTGACTTCACTCTTGTCATATCTCTTTGTATAGCCAATGATACTATTCTCATTCATTCTATAGAATTCACATGTTTCAATTTGCTTATTTGAAGCAATTTCACAAACAGTGTCCTCAAGCGGCGAATCACATTCCGTCAAAGCCAACTAAAAATCAGTGGGCTAATAATCATAACACCCATTGTCTCTAAAAAAATGACGTAGGAGCCAAATTCTTTTGTTGTTCCAACAGTTAAATTGCTGACCCGGTTCCTCCACTCAGAACAATCTAAAACCACTATGAAACCACTCTTGTAGCACTAAACTAAAATCACGGTTAGGATTCTTTCCAATCATATCGGGATATGTATTTTCCAACTGATTAGATTTATCATAATGATAGTTGGAGAATAGGTGCCCTCTAGGATGAGAGTCAGACACCTCTTCAAGACAGGAATTACAACCTTTAACTTTTACAGTATATTCTTTATACAATTAATACGGGTTGCATAATCTACACTTTTCATCATACTCATCAATCATTGTGCAATTCTCACATGATGACCAGCTGCCCAGTGTGTACATACATAACGGACATGTATGGAACATTTTGTCATGTGTCGACACTCTCACTGCCACAATGAAACTGAGCTAGCAACAACAAAAAATTGTCTGGGATAGAGAGAGAGAGGAGTAAATCATCCTTGAGCACCATCTTTCTCATGAAAAAAAAGTCCTAAATTTCTAAACTAATGTTTAAAAGCATATCCACAATATTATTTTGCCGTGTCGTGATCAATATATCAATAAATTGTGTAGATGCATTTGGACCACAGCATAGAAACTTCATGTAGTAGTTTAATAACGGAGGATCAGTTTCTATCACGTCGAAAAGCCGTCCTTAATGATATACTTTTATTTAAGTAGACAAATTCAAAAACTTATCATATATAACCAAAAGTTTATCCATAAGCGCAAGATTCACTATGAGTTGGTATTTCTTAAATCCATCAATTTTTTTTTTGTCCTAAAACTCTCACAGCCATCATCAGACTAACCAGGATTTTTTCTACTCTAAAAAATATACCCTAATCTCCTGTAGAAAGAAAAAAATACAATTGATTTAGAAACAATTTTATTGAACATAATTAAAATAATAATATTTACTGATGCATTTTGTTCTCATTAAAACATTCGATAAGACATATAATGCTGACCGAAGTTTATTTATATGGAGAATATTCACTTTTCCAGCAAAACATAGTTGCTCCTCCTGCTTAAATTTGCTTAATGATATCACGTATCTGGCATACATAGTGTCCCATTCAAGACATAGTCTACAGCCAGCAGATATTTCCACAGCCACATTGGGTACTCGTATATCGTTGCTGCTGCTGTCGGCTCCATCATTAATCTCCAGTAATATAAATGCATTGCTAATTTTTCTCTATTAATTTATACGCAAATAAACTGGTCTCTCCGAGGTCCAGTCTAACGCTAACATTCACTTCTAATGAAACTATTTAGTTGGTTCAAATCTAAACTAAAAATCAATTCATGCCCACTCTCTTTGATAAGGTACATTTGTTCTGTGCAAGTATTTACCTATATGTCCCATAGAAGTATAAGACCATGTGAGGGAGTTCTGAATCTCTTTGAAAAGGTGTATACGTCTCCGTAAATAACATAGATTCCTAGGGCAGCAAGCAAAGTATAAGACCATGTGAGGGAGTTCTGAATCTCTTTGAAAAGGTGTATACGTCTCCGTAAATAACATAGAGATTCCTAGGGCAGCAAGCAAAGTATAAGTTACTACTCTACTGAGGGCAACTAATCCACCTTCTACTCCCACCCTCTAATTTGCCCATTATGTTTGAAAACTAGATGTTGCCTTAAGATTAAATCAAAATGCACTGTGATAATGCTTATTCCCGATAAGGCATCTCAGCAGTATCCCAAGAACGACTGAGGGTATGTTCAAACTTTCGAGGCTACTTCTGCTCTTGAAATTTAACCAAATCAAAATAGTGTAAGTGTATCAAAGCTATCAAATAAAGTAAACAGATTTTTTTGCGAATTGTATCAAGTTTTCCATTTCAGGTCAACTAGAGAAGGTATGAAACTAAGTTAAACAGTACTATTTGTGTCCAGATTTTTAAAATGGTGTATGTTGTTAAAAATTGCTGAAATTTTTTCTCCAGCATACAAACAGCAGGCCAAACTATAAAGTCTTAAAAAACAAAAAGATTTAAAGTGTTATTTTTTTCCCCTGAAAAGACTATGTCAATATAAAACGAACAGAAATTAATTTAAAAAACTTTTTCCACAAAATAAGTTTTTCAAAGAAAAGTAAAGAACGTCATTAAACAAAAAATGAGCGAAAATCAAATCAAATAGTCTACCAAGCTCGAAAATACCACAAATCAATATCGATAAATAAATGAAACCCAAAATGAACAGAAATTAAAATAAATAACCGAGTCAAACTCAAAACGAGCAGAAATTAACATAAGTTGGGTGCAAAACCCCACTTTAGAACAAAATTTGCACTTTACTGAAAAAATACAAATGAATTTGCATTGTCAGTTTAATATACATATACTCATATTAAGTAATCAAAATGTTAAAATTATTTGATTTATTAAAGTTATAAAAGTAAGAACATTTATATTTTTTTCAGTAAAATGCAAATTTTGTTCTGGCCTTGGGAAGGCATAGGGGTTTTTTGCCCAACTTATGTTAATTTCTGCTCGTTATGAGTTTGACTCGGTTATTTATTTTAATTTCTGTTCGTTTTGGGTTTCATTTATTTATCGATGCTGATGTGTGGTATTTTCGAGCTTGGTACATTATTTGATTTTATTTTTGCTCATTTTTTGTTTAATGGAGTTCTTTACTTTTCTTTGAAAAGCTTATTTTTTGGAAAAAGTTTTTTAAATTAATCACAACTAAAGACTAAGTACTTCTGTTTGCGAAGTTTGAGCCTTATCCCCACCTTCAACACAAAAGTCTTGATTACAAGTTCGTGATATTCAAAATTCTACCATTTGGAAACACACCCTCATAACTTTAATAAATCAACCTTTGTTCTTTTTAAATTATCGCTTCTGCAAAAGGGTTAGCAAAACCACATGTTATCAGTTATACATGTATGTATATATGATATAATTTGTGCTGGAGAACCCGAAGGTCATATACAAAAGTCGAGATTACATACATCTAACTGCAAACATATTAGAATCACAACTAAACACTGAGTACTTCTGTTTGCGAAGTTTGAGCCTTATCTCTACCGTCCTTCAACACAAAATTTCCTACCATAAAAATCGTTTCTGGTGTAGCTGATGTAAGAATGCCATTAAATAGGTCATCAGAACTTCCCTCCAGCCAATTTACCATAATTTAAGATAGCTTTCGGTACCTCAGGAGAAAATGGCTAATCCATTCTCTTCAACATCGCAGAGCGAGCAATTTTTCTTTGTTTCAGTACTTTCCCTAAATTTCCGAAAATTGCCCCCCCCCACTGACAGACAGTTTGCTCGCAAATGAATCCATAACCTTATAAATACAACCAGAATAATCAATTTAAAATAAATTTCCATTCCATAAATAGATTTAACTTGTCTATATAATACTGAGCTCTTGGATAGACCTAGTTTACACCACCGTTTCTGGAATTCCTGCTTTTCTAGTCTTACTCTCATCATTCTAAGCAAACCTGTTACATAATTTCTTGGATCCATATCATTATCCCATAAATGCGAAATACCTTCCCAACCAAGCAACTTTTTAATGCGAAATGGTCAAAGCATCAGTTTCCTCATGCTTAATAATTCCTCATACGCTGCCCTAGCTAATCTGTTGCCCCTTAGCTTTATTAAATAAAAAAAACAAGTTTTTTTAACTGAAAATAAGGAACGACGTTAAAGCTTAAAACGAACAGAAATTATTCCGTATATGAAAGGGGATGTGCCCTCCTCAACGCCTTGCTCTCTACGCTAAAGTTTTTTATAGTTTAAAAAAATATCGTTGTGAGAAAGTCAAATTTTAGCGTAAAGAGCGAGGCATTGAGGAGGGTACATCCCCTTTCATATACGGAATAATTTCTGTTTGTTTTAAGTTTTAACGTCGTTCCTTACTTTCAGTTAAAAAAAATTGTTTTTTTATTTAATTTTTGAACGTTTTTGGACTAATACAGATTTTGGTTTTTTGCTCACCGTACATGAACAATTAAAACAAAATTTGCATATTAATTTTACTTTTTTTTTGGTTAAATGGCTTCCTCGAGACTTGTTTAATTTTATTTACGAACGTTTTTATTAGTAATAAATATATATTACTTACGAATTAACTTACGTAACGAACTTCTATATTCATTGATCTTTAACATGTATATTAGGGGGTTCGCCCCCTAGTCAATACCTTGCTCTTTAAGCTAAAGTTCGAAAAGTTAAAATTCCAATTCTGTAAAAATTACCCCTTAATCAAAAAGGCCGTTTATTAGAATAAATAGCTCTTATGAAAGTACTAAAGAATCTTTGGCTTAAAGAGCAAGGTATTGACTAGGGGGTGAACCTAACCCCCCCCCCCACGCCCATCATTCCCAAAAACACATCCAATCAAAATTTTGAGATAGCCATTTTGTTCAGCGTAGGATAGTTGACTTCCAGATAGAAAATATATTTTTGAGGAGGAAACTCTCCCACAACACTCAGGGCAAACGTTTTAAGTTATGCCCTGGGGGCATATAAGGTTTTTATAGAAGGCGTCTTCTTAGAAACTTCAAAACAGGCTCATTTGATTGGAAATTTAAAGGGCTAGTGCCCTTTTTAAAAGTCGAAATTCATTGGAGAGCAACTAGCCCCCCCCCCACGCCCATCATTCCCCCAAACACAACCAATAATAATTTTGACAAAACCGTTTTGTTCAGCGTAGCTGATTTCCAAATAGAAAATATATTTTTGAGGAGGACACTCGCTCAAAACCATCAGGGCAAAGGTTTTAAGTTTGCCCTGGGGGCATATAAGGTTTTTATAGAAGGCATTGTCGTAGAAACTTCAAAACAGGCTCATTCGATTGGGAATTCAAAGGGCTAGTGCCCTTTTTAATATTTGAAAGTGATTGAAGGGTAACTAGCCCCTCACTTCCATCATTCCCCCAAATATATCCAATCAGAATTTTAAGATAGCCATTTTGTTCAGCTTAGGCTAGCTAAATTACAGATAGAAAACATGTTGTTTAGGAGAATACTCCCCCACAAACCTCAGGTCAAGGTTTTTAAGTTATGCCCTTGGGGCATATAACATTCTTATAAGAAGGCGTTGTCGTAGAAACTTCAAAACAGGCTCAATCGATTGGAAATTCAAAGGGCTAGTTCCCTTCATAGTTGAAAGTGATTGGAGGGGAGCTAGCCCCTCCCCACGCCCATCATTCTCCCGAACACATCCAATTAAAATTTTGAGATAGCCATTTTGTTCAGCGTAGTAGATTTCCACATAGAAAATTACTTTTTGAGGAGGACAATCCCCAACCACCCTCAGGGCAAGGGTTTTAAGTTATGTCCTGGGGTATATAAGGTTTTTATAGAAGGCGTTGTCATAGAAACTTCAAAAGGGGCTCATTTGATTGGAAATTCAAAGAACTAGTGCCCTTTTTAATAGTTGAAAGTGATTGGAGGGCAACTAGCCCCCTCACGCCCATCATTCCCCAAAACACATCCAATAAAAATTTTGAGATAGCCATTTTGTTTAGCGTAGGCGAGTTGATTTCCAGATTGAAAATATGTTTTTGAGGAGGACACTCCCCCAAAACCCTCAGGGCAAGGGTTTTCAGTTATGTCCTGGGGGTATATAAGGTTTTTATAGAAGGTGTTTTTGTAGAAACTTCAAAAAAGGCTCATTTGACTGGAAATTCAAAGGGCTAGTGCCCTTTTTAATCGTCAAAAGTGATTGGCGGGCAACTAGCCCCCCCCCACGCCCATCATTCCCCCAAACACAACCAATCAAAATTTTGAGATAGCAATTTTGTTCAGCGTAGTTGATTTCCAGATAGGAAATATGATTTTGAGGAGGACACTCCCCAACAACCCTCTGGGCAAGGGTTTTAAGTTATGGCCAGGGGGCATATAATGTTTTTATTGAAGGATTTGTCGTAGAAACTTCACAAAAATCTCATTAGATTGGAAATTCAAAGGGCTAGTGCCCTTTTGAATAGTCGAAAGTGATTGGAGGGCAACTAGCCCCCCTCTCCCTCGATAAGCCCATCATTCCCCCAAACACATCCAATAAAAATTTTGAGATAGCCATTTTGTTCAGCGTAGTTGATTTACAGATAGAAAATATGTTTTTGATGAGGATACTCCGCCACAGCCCTCAAGGGTTTTTAAGTTATGTCCTGGGGGTATATAAGGTTTTTATAGAATACGTTGTCGTTGAAACTTTAGAAAAGGGCTCTCTCAATTTGTAACTCAAAGGGCTAGTTCCGTATTAAATAGTCGAAAGTGATTGGTGATATTATTTGTTGTTATTGTTGTTTAGACCAGGGCACTTCGCATCGATGGAGTTGTCGTGGGAACTTCAAAAGCGGCTCATTCGACTGAAAATAGAAAGAGCTGATGCCCTTTTTAATGGTCGAAAGTGATGGGAGGGCAACTAATCCACCTTCCACTCCCACCCTCCAATTTGCCCATTATGTTTGAAAACTAAATGTTGCCTTAAGATGAAATCAAAATGCACTGTGATAATGCTTATTCCCGATAAGGCATCTCAGCCGTATCCCAAGAACGACTGAGGGTATGTTCAAACTATCGAGGCTACTTCTGCTCTTGAAATTTAACCAAATCAAAATAGTGTAAGTGCATCAAAGCTATCAAATAAAGTAAACAGATTTTTTTGCGAATTGTATCAAGTTTTCCATTTCAGGTCAACTAGAGGAGGTATGAAACTAAGTTAAACAGTACTATTTGTGTCCAGATGTTTAAAATGGTGTATGTTGTTAAAAATTGCTGAAAATTTTTCTCCAGCATACAAATAGCCGGCCAAACTATAAAGTCTTGAAAAACGAAAAGATTTAAAGTGTTATTTCTTTTTCCCTGAAAAGAATATGTCAATGCAAAACAAATAGAAATGAATTTAAAAAACTTTTTCCAAAAAATACGTTTTTCAAAGAAAAGTAAAGAACTCCATTAAACAAAAAATGAGCAAAAATAAAATAAAATAATCTACTAAGCTCGAAACTACCGCAAATCCATATCGATAAATAAATGAAACCCAAAATGAACAGAAATTAAAATAAATAACCGAGTCAAACTCAAAACGAGCAGAAATTAACATAAGTTGGGTGCAAAACCCCACTTTAGAACAAAATTTGCACTTTACTGAAAAAAATACAAATGAATTTGCATTGTCAGTTTAATATACATATACTGATATTAAGTAATCAAAATGTTAAAATTATTTGATTTATTAAAGTTATAAAAGTAAAAACATTTATATTTTTTTCAGTAAAATGCAAATTTTGTTCTGGCCTTGGGAAGGCATAGGGGTTTTTTGCCCAACTTATGTTAATCTCTGCTCGTTATGAGTTTGACTTGGTTATTTATTTTAATTTCTGTTCGTTTTGGGTTTCATTTATTTATCGACGCTGATGTGTGGTATTTTCAAGCTTGGTACATTATTTGATTTTATTTTTGCTCATTTTTGTTTAATGGAGTTCTTTACTTTTCTTTGAAAAACTTATTTTGTGGAAAAAGTTTTTTAAATTAATCACAACAAAAGACTAAGTACTTCTGTTTGCGAAGTTTGAGCCTTATCCCCACCTTCAACACAAAAGTCTTGATTACAAGTTCGTGATATTCAAAATTCTACCATTTGGAAACACACCCTCATAACTTTAATAAATCAACATTTGTTCTTTTTAAATTATCACTTCTGCAAAAGGGTTAGCAAAACCACATGTATATGATATAATTTGTGCTGGAGAACCCGAAGGTCATATACAAAAGTCGTGATTACATACATCTAACTGCAAACATATTAGAATCACAACTAAACACTTAGTACTTCTGTTTGCGAAGTTTGAGCCTTATCTCTACCGTCCTTCAACACAAAATTTCCTACCATAAAAATCGTTTCTGGTGTAGCTGATGTAAGAATGCCATGAAGTAGGTCATCAGAACTTCCCTCCAGCCAATTTACCATAATTTAAGATAGCTTTCGGTACCTCAGGAGAAAATGGGTAATCCATTCTCTTCAACATCGCAGAGCGAGCAATTTTTCTTTGTTTCAGTACTTTCCCTAAATTTCTGAAAATTGCCCCCCCCCCCACTGACAGACAGTTTGCTCTCAAATGGATCCATAACCTTATAAATACAACCAGAATAATCAATATAAAATAAATTTCCTTTCCATAAATAGATTTAACTTGTCTATATAATACTAAGCTCTTGGATAGACCTAGTTTACACCACCGTTTCTGGAATTCCTGCTTTTCTAGTCTTACTCTCATCATTCTAAGCAAACCTGTTACATAATTTCTTGGATCCATGTCATTATCCCATAAATGCGAAATACCTTCCCAACCTAGCAACTTTTTAATGCGAAATGGTCAAAGCGTCAGTTTCCTCATGCTTAATAATTCCTCATACGCTGCCCTAGCTAATCTGTTGCCCCTTAGCTTTATTAAATAAATAAAAACAAGTTTTTTTAACTGAAAATAAGGAACGACGTTAAAACTTAAAACGAACAGAAATTATTCCGTATATGAAAGGGGATGTGCCCTCCTCAACGCCTTGCTCTCTACACTAAAGTTTTTTATAGTTTAAAAAAATAGAGTTGTGAGAAAGTCAAATTTTAGCGTAAAGAGCGAGGCGTTGAGGAGGGCACATCCCCTTTCATATACGGAATAATTTCTGTTTGTTTTAAGTTTTAACGTCGTTCCTTACTTTCAGTTAAAAAAAATTGTTTTTTTATTTAATTTTTGAACGTTTTTGAATTAATGCAGGTTTTGATTTTGGCTCACCGTACATGAATAATTAAAACAAAATTTGTATATTAATTTTACTTTTTTTTGGTTAAATGGCTTCCTCGAGACTTGTTTAATTTTATTTACGAACGTTTTTATTAGTAATAAATATATATTACTTACGAATTAACTTACGTAACGAACTTCTATATTCATTGATCTTTAACATGTATATTAGGGGGTTCGCCCCCTAGTCAATACCTTGCTCTTTAAGCTAAAGTTCGAAAAGTTAAAATTCCAATTCTGTAAAAATGACCCCTTAATCACAAAGGCCGTTAATTAGAATAAATAGCTCTTATGAAAATACTAACAAATCTTTGGCTTAAAGAGCAAGGTATTGACTAGGGGGTGAACCCAATGATATACGTATTATTTTCTGTTCGTTTTAAGTTTTGATGCTGCTCCTTACTTTGAGTTGAAAAACTTGTTGTTTTTTATATTTAATTTCTGATCTTTTTCTTTAATAAGGCTGGGAAATCCGGTGCCCCCTTCATAGCAATGTCCTTTCCCCCATGAAAACTTCCTTCACTGAAAGATCCTCCCATATAAACCCCGACCCACCCACCCCACCCCCACCTACCAGGAAAAATCCCCCCGAAAAGGTCTGTATACTTCCCAATGACCAATACTATATGTTAACTTGGGTAAAGTTCATAACTTTCAGCCTTCCCCCCGGGGACTCCGGGGGATTAAGTCATCCTAAAAGACATAGTTATCATATTTTCGAACATACTGAACAAAATGGCTATCTCAAAATTTTAATCGGGTGACTTTGGGAAAAAATGAGCGGGAGAGGGGGTCTAGCTGGCCTCCATTTTTTTTGGTCACTTAGAAAAAGCACTAGAACTTTAAATTTCCGTTCCAATGAGCCCTCGCACGATATTCTAGGACCACTGGGTTGATACAACCACCCCTGAAAAAAAAAAACACGCATCCGTGATCTTTCTTCTGGCAAAAAATCAAAATTCCACATTTTTGTAGATAGGTGCTTGAAACCTCTATACAGTAGGGTTCTCTGATACGCTGAATATGATGGTGGGATTTTCATTGAGGTTCTATAAATTTTAGGGGCTCTTACCCCTTTTTTCTAAAATCAGCCAAATTTTCTCAGGCACGTAACTTTTGATGGGTAAGACTAAACTTGATGAAATTTATATATTTGAAATCAGAATTAAAATTTGATTGTTTTCATTTATCTTTTGGTATCAAAATTCCGTTTTTTAGAGTTTCGGTTACCATTGAGCCGGGTCGCTCCTTAATTACAGTTGGTTACCACGAACTATTTGATTAAATAAAAAAACAAACAATTTTTTTAACAGAAAGTAAGGAGTGAAATTAAAACTAAATCGAACAGAAATTATTCCGTATATGAAGGGGGTTGCCTTCTCCTCAAAACCTTGCTCTTTACGCTAAATTTTTTTAGTAATTTTGAAAAAAACTTCTTATTGTCCCAGTTAAATGAACGTAGTATTTCAGAAGTCGTTGTTAAGGAATTGGGACAAAATTTAAACTTTAACGCAAACCGCGAGATGCTCTGAAGGAGGTGAGATGGAAACTGTAGTCTACGAGAAAGGAATTAAAACTGGGAAAAAAGTTTGGTATGAAGGATCAAAAATTTGGATCATCATAACCAAAGTAATAGCAATAGCAGTAAAAAATAAAATGAATGAGCCTAAGCCAGACCATTCAAACATCTTATAAGCCCATAAAGCTAAATGTGTTAGTAACGCAGGAAAACTTGAAGGGAAACGAGGGAGACTCATTGGGGGTATGTAGAATAAGAAGGGTTGGACATGAAAAAGATAATGAGAAAATAGGAAATTAGAATAAAAAAAGAGAACAATAGGCCAAACAAACAAAAATCAGTTGTAAAAAATCATTGTAATAAAACAATCAAAGCCCTAACCAAAGATACAAGATTTCTACAAGCAACCTAAAAATATGTCCAAAGTGGAAGAATTTAACTTAACCAGACAAAATATAGGTTAAAAAGTCAAAAGGCGTCATTACCAAAGTTAAAGGTTGAAAATAAACACAATCAATGAAACAGGGCATTACAGGCTATGGACTTGTAAACATGAAATGCTATTAAGGACTTTTCTGACTAAGAGTCGCTTTTCTGAATAAGGCTCAGCTGGACTATATAAAAAGACACTATGTGTATTCCAGTTTACAAAAGGGCGTATCTGCAATGTATAAGGAACGGCTATGTGTATTAACTTGAACATTTAAGGGTCAATACTACTACTGCGACTACCTCTACAGCTAGCTGCGACTACAGCTGTGACTGCTCGTAATTCTGATTAATTTCTACTATGACTACTTGCCACTGCAAGTACTTGCGGACTGCATCTACTGTGCAACTGTGACTCCTTACAACTATGACTGCTTGCAGATTTGACAACGACTACAGTAGTTACCTAGTATGCACTATGAGGGATACATGAAAGGATACAAGAAACGGTACAAGATAATAGTGTATACAATATGAACAGTACATGAATTGCGCAAAAAAAACCCATGGCTGTGTCATTAAACTTACACGTGAACATTCTAAAAAAGCTAATCTGCCTTGGAAACAGTTTGACGTGTTCGGGGAGATTACGTTCCTTGGCGTATGATTGACATTTGCAAAAAAGGGGTAGTTAGTGATAGGATAATTTTTTAACATGAAATCTCTGAATAAAATATTTTTGGAGCATGTACTTGACGATGAATAAAAGGGTTAAGGTGATTAGCAATTACGAGTGAGGATTCCCCCATTGGTTCCTGCCAGTAGGCTACGCATATCAAGTTGAAAATTTGATAGAATGAAATATTTGAGGTGGAATATTAATGTTTTGAATAATAGGAGTGTGATTGATTCTAATTAGTGATTGGATAATTTTTTAACAAGAAATGGCTGAAAAGTGTTTTGGGGGGAGATGGGTTGATTGTGTACTGTATAATACACAAGTGATGTTTGGAAAGTGTTGTCAATTTAAAATATACTTCGATGTGTTGTCAATTTAAAATAGTTGATAAAATTAAATTTTTAACAATATATAGCTGTAAAGTGTTTTGGGGGGAGATGGGTTGATTGTGTACTGTATAATACACAAGTGATGTTTGGACAGTGTTGTCAATTTAAAATATACTTCGATGTGTTGTCAATTTAAAATAGTTAAGAAATAAAAAAATTTAACAAGAAATGGCTGAAAAGTGTTTTGGGGGGAGATGGGTTGATTGTGTACTGTATAATACACAAGTAATGTTTGGACAGTGTTGTCAATTTAATATATACTTTGTTGTGTTGTCAATTTAAAATAGTTAAGAAATAAAAAAATTTAACAAGAAATGGCTGAAAAGTGTTTTAGGGGGAGATGGGTTGATTGTGTACTGTATAATACACAAGTGATGTTTGGATGGTGTTGTCAATTTAAAATATACTTCGATGTGTTGTCAATTTAAAATAGTTAGGAAATAAAAAAATTAACAAGAAATGGCGGAAAAGTGTTTTGGGGGGAGATGGGTTGATTGTATACTGTATAATACACAAGTGATGTTTGGACAGTGTTGTCAATTTAAAATATACTTCGATGTGTTGTCAATTTAAAATAGTTAAGAAAAAAAAATTAACAAGTAATGGCTGAAAAGTGTTTTGGGGGTAAATGGGTTGATTGTGTACTGTATAATACACAAGTGATGTTTGGACAGTGTTGTCAATTTAAAATATACTTCGATGTGTTGTCAATTTAAAATAGTTAAGAAATAAAAAAAATTAACAAAAAATGGCTGAAAAGTGTTTTGGGGGGAGATGGGTTGATTGTGTACTGTATAATACACAAGTGATGCTTGGATAGTGTTGTCAATTTAAATATACTTCGATGTTTTGTCAATTTAAAATAGTTAAGAAATAAAAAAATTTAACAAGAAATGGCTGAAAAGTGTTTTGGGGGGAGATGGGTTGATTGTGCACTGTATAATACACAAGTGATGTTTGGACAGTGTTTTCAATTTAAAATATACTTCGATGTGTTGTCAATTTAAAATAGTTAAGAAATAAAAAAATTTAACAAGAAATGGCTGAAAAGTGTTTTTGGGGGAGATGGGTTGATTGTGTAATGTATAATACACAAGTGATGTTTGGAGAGTGTTGTCAATTTAAAATATGCTTCGATGTGTTGTCAATTTAAAATAGTCAAGAAATAAAAAAATTTAACAAGAAATGGCTGAAAAGTGTTTTGGGGGGAGATGGGTATATTGTGTACTGTATAATACACAAGTGATGTTTGGACAGTGTTGTCAATTTAAAATATACTTCTATGTGTTGTCAATTTTAAATAGTTAAGAAACAAAAAAATTTAACAAGAAATGGCTGAAAAGTGTTTTGGGGGGAGATGGGTTCATTGTGTACTGTATAATACACAAGTGATGTTTGGATAGTGTTGTCAATTTAAAATATAATTCGATATGTTGTCAATTTAAAATAGTTAAGAAATAAGGGATGATTGTGTACTGTATAATACACAAGTGATGTTTGGACAGTGTTGTCAATTTAAAATAGTTAAGAAATAAAAAAATTTAACAAGAAATGGCTGAAAAGTGTCTTGGGGTGAGATGGGTTGATTGGGTACTGTATAATACACAAGTGATGTTTGGAAAGTGTTGTCAATTTAAAATAGACTACGATGTTTTGTCAATTTTAAATTGTTGAGAAATATAACTATTTAACAAAAAATTGCTGTAAATGGTTTTTGGGGGAGTATTTTTACGTGAAAACAACTTCAACCGTGCCCAGCCCACTGAGATCAGAAATTAAATTATAAAAAAAGCTTCTTACACTGTAAGTAAGGAGTAACATCAAAACTTAAAAACTGACAGAAGATAGAGGCTGTTTCCAAAAGATTTAGGACCCATTAACTTTAGTGTTGCCAGTCAAAAAGCTATGAGTTTGAGAAAATTGCCTGATTATCGAAAAATTAAGAAACAGCTTCCAAAAGTCGACAGGAATGGGATTGTCTTGAGGGGGAATTTTCCATGGAAGAGGTTGAGAGTATTTTTACGTGAAAACAACTTCAACCGTGCCCAGCCCCCTCCCCCTGCGATAAGAAATTAAATTATAGAAATATGTTTCTTCAACTGAAAGTTAGGAGCAGCATCAAAACTTAAAAACTGACAGAAAATAGAGGCTGTTTCCAAAAGATTTAGGATTCATTAACTTTAGTGTTGCCAGTCAAAAGCTATGAGTTTGAGAAAATTGTCTGATTATCGAAAAATGAAGAAACACCTTCCAAAGTCGACAGGAATAGGATTGTCTTGAGGGGGAAATTTTCCAAGGAAGAGGTGGAGAGTATTTTTACGTGAAAACACCTTCAACCGGGCCCAGCCCCCCGCGATCAGAAATTAAATTATAAAAAAAGTTTCTTCAACTGAAAGTAAGGAGCAACATCAAAACTTAAAAACGGACAGAAAATAGAGGCTGTTTCCAAAAAAAATTACAATTCCTTAACTTTAGTGTTGCCAGTCAAAAGCTATGAGTTTGAGAAAATTGCCTGATTATCGAAAAATGAAGAAACACCTTCCAAAAGTCGACTGGAATGGGATTGTCTTGAGGGGGGGATCTTCCATAGAAGAGGTGGAGGGTTTTTATACGTGAAAAAAACTTCAACTGTGCCCAGCCCCCCGCGATCTGAAATTAAATTATAAAAAAAGTTTCTTCAACTGAAAGTAAGGAGCAACATCAAAACTTAAAAACGGACAGAAAATAGAAATCTGAAAACTTAGTCTATTTTTGGATCAAAAAATAAACTATTTCTGTAAAATCTAAGCTAATAAGGGTTTTTGGCTGCAAACTCTAGTTTTTTGTACAAAAATTATGGAAAATACAATTGTCTGGTTCAACTCTGAAACTTTCGTCTATTTTTGGATCGAAAAATAAACCATTTCTGTAAAATCTGAGCTAATAAGGGTTTTTGGCCGTAAACTCTTGAATCGAAAAATAAACTATTTATATAAAATCTGAGCTAATAAAGAATTTCGGCCGCAAGCTCTAGTTTTTTGTAAGAAAATTATGGAAAATACAATTCGTTGGCTCATAGGTGAAAATTCAGTCCGGTTATGGATTGAAAAATAAACTATTTCTATAAAATCTGAGCTAATAAGGGTTTTTGGCCTCAAACTCTAGTTTTTTGTAAGAAAATTATGGAAAATACAATTCGTTGGCTCATAGGTGAAAATTAAGTCCAGTTATGGATCGAAAAATAAACTATTTCTATAGAATCTGAGCTAATAAGGGTTTTTTGCCATAAACTCTATTTTTTTGTTAGAAAATTATGGAAAATACAATTGTCTGGTTCAAATCTGAAACTTTAGTCCATTTTTGGATCGAAAAATAAACTATTTCTGTAAAATCTGAACTAATAAGGGTTTTTTGCCATAAACTCTAGTTTTTTGTAAGAAAATTATGGAAAATACAATTATCTGGTTCAAATCTGAAACTTAAGTCTATTTTTGGATCGAAAAATAAACTATTTCTGTAAAATCTGAGCTAATAAGGGTTTTTTTGCAGTAAACTCTAGGTTTTTGTAAGAAAATTATGGAAAATACAATTTTCTGGCTCAAATCTGAAACTTTAGTCTATTTTTGGATCGAAAAAAAAACTAGTTCTGTAAAATCTGAGCTAATAAGGGTTTTTGATCAAAAACTCTAGTTTTTTTAAGAAAGTTATGGAGAATACAATTCTTTGGCTCATAGGTGAAAATTAAGTCCAGTTATGGATCGAAAAATAAATTATTTCTATAAAATCTGAGCTAATAAGTGTTTTTCCGTCAACTCTATTTTTGGATCTAGAAATAAAACCATTTCTATAAAATCTAAGCTCATAAGGGTTTTTGACCGTAAATTCTAGTTTTTCGTAAGAAAATTATGGAAAATACAATTCGTTGGTTCATATGTGAAACTTAAGTCCAGTTATGGATCAAAAAATAAACTATTTCTGTAGAATCTGAGCTAATAAGGGTTTTTGACCATAAACTCTAGTCTCATGTAAGAAAATTATGGAAAATACAATTCTCTCGTTCAAATGTGAAACTTAGATCCATTCTCTGGTTCAAATGTGAAACTTAAGTCCAGTTTTGGATACTCATAATGATGAGGACTGGTGGTTCTAATTCACTATTTTTTTCATATAAAACAAACTATTTTTTTTTAACTTAGAAATTATTCAACTTTATTAATTTTTTTTATTTTTTTTATACGTATCTTAAAATGACAAAATATGCTTACACCTCTAACAATTTTACTCTGTGATTGGTCTGAGACACGATGTGGCTTCCCCACTGGTATGTCTATTGCATGTATTAAATCAGTATTTTTTACGCAGTGGAACGATAAACACATAAGTCATATCTTTAAAAAAAAAAGTGAAGATGGAGTATTTTAATAAAGTGTGTTCACATGTCAATGTTATTGTAGCATTGAATGCTGACAAGGAGAAGTATTTAAACTATGAAACAAGTAAAAATGGTAGCAATATTGGAAATGTATGTGTGCATTGTCATGACAGTAATGAATTTAATTTCTTTGGAGTACCAAAATAATTCAACTCTTATTATGGTGGATATGCAAGAGTGAGATATCCAGAGATGATAGCACTCAAAGAGAATGCCAACATAAAAATAATAATTGGTGAAGAGGGAAATCTTCTTGCCAGTGCTTGTGGTAACATGCTACCTCTTGTTGCACCCCATCTTCAACTTTCGGGTATTAGCATTCAACGGAAGATCAAAAGAAGATATGCATACTCTTCTACTAATATCATTAACCATATCTTGTCTACGTGTCGAAACTGTTACCTTTGTAAAAATAATGTTGTGACAGACAGTGAAATGGCTTGAAAAATAAAAAGGGTATTGGCAGAAAATATCACTAAGGAATATAAAGATGAATCGATGAAAAACGAAGTGCCAGCAAACGTCACTACCATTAATGAACCAAATAATAGCAAAGGTGAAATCCATATTGAACATCTGGATGACCCCCCATTAGAAATTTGTTCACATGTTAGTGTTATTGTTGCATTGAATGCTGACATGGAGAAGTATTTGAACTATGAAACAAGTACAAGTGGTAGCACTATCGGAAACGTATGCGTGCGTTGTCATGACACTAAGGAATTAAATTTCTTTGGAGTACCAAAACAATTCAATTATACAAATGGTGGATATGCTAAAGTATCATTTCCAGAGATGTTAGTACTCAAAGAGAATGCCAACATAAAAATAATAGTTGATGAAGAGGGGTATCTTCATGCTAGTGCTATAGGTAACATGCTACCTATTGATAGAACCTTTCGTCATCTTTTAGGTATTAGCATTCAAATGAAAGCAAAGAGGAAAAGAAAGGCATACTCTTCTACTAAAATCATAAACCATATCTTGTCTACGTGCCAAAACTGTTACTTATGTAAAAATAATGGTGTAATAGACAGTGAAATTACCGGAAAAATAAAAAGGGCATTGGCAGAAAATATCACTAAAGAATATAAAGATGAACCGATAAAAAACAGAGTGCCAGCAAACGTCACTACCATTAATGAACCAAATAATAGCAAAGATGAAATCCATATTGAACATGTGGATGACGCATACATGTGGATGACGTACGCGCGCGTACGTAGGCTAACCTAACCTAACCTAACTTAACCTAACCTAACCTAACTTGATCTAGCCTAACCTAACCTAATCATACTCTCCGGAAAATCCCCCCATGTCGACTTTGTACCATGCTTTAGTTAGGTTAGGTTAGCGTATCATGAGCACTCATGATAAGTTAACCTAACCTAACTTAAACATGGAGAAATGTTTACGAGCTAACCTAACCTAACTTAGCTAACCTAACCTAACCAAACACCAACCCAGACATGTAAACAAATAGATTCAGACATAGAAACGAAAAATATTATTTCTAAGAGAACTTTGTGTGTGTGTTCAGTAAAAGTATGTTAATAATAAGGTAAAATATCATTACTTTGATGAGAATGTTTGTTAGTGTTAAGCAAAACTTGCTACTTCTGACAGAAAAGTTGTTATCACAATTAAAAAATGTTACTTCTATGAAAAAATTTGGTATCTTTGGTAGAAAATTGGCTAGTTCAAACATAAAAAGTGTTATCACTGATGAAAAATATTATTTCTAAGAGAAATTTGTGTGTGTTCAGTAAAAGTATGTTAGTATTAAGGTAAAATATCATTACATTGATGAGAATGTTTGTTAGTGTTAAGCAAAACTTGCTACGTCTGACAGAAAAGTTGTTATCACAATCAAAAAGTGTTACTTCTAAGAAAAAATTTTGTATCTTTGGTATAAAACTTGCTATTTTGAACAGAAAAAGTGTTATCATTGACGAAAAATATTATTTCTAAGAGAAATTTGTGTGTGTTCAGTAAAAGTATGTTATTATTAAAGTAAAAAATCGTTACTTTGATGAGAATGTTTGTTAGTGTTAAGCAAAACTTGATACTTCTGACAGAAAAGTTGTTATCACAATAAAAAATGTTACTTCTATGAAAAAATTTGGTATCTTTGGTAGAAAACTTGCTAGTTCGAACAGAAAAAGTGTTATCCCTGACGAAAAATATTATTTCTAAGAGAAATTTGTGTGTGTTCAGTAAAAGTATGTTAGTATTAAGGTAAAATGTTGTTACTGAGATGAGAAGGTTTGTTAGTGTTAAGCAAAACATGCTACTTCTGACAGAAAAGTTGTTATCACAATCAAAAATTGTTACTTCTACGAAAAAATTTGGTATCTTTGGTAGAAAACTTGTTAGTTCGAACAGAAAAAGTGTTATCACTGACGAAAAATATTATTTTTAAGAGAAATTTGTGTGTGTTTTCAGTAAAAGTATCTTAGTATTAAGGTAGAATATCATTACTTTGATGAGAATTTTTGTTAGTGTTAAGCAAAACTTGCTACTTCTGACAGAAAAGTTGTTATCACTATCAAAAAATTTTACTTCTACGAAAAAATTTGATATCATTGGTAGAAAATTTGCTAGTTCGAACAGAAAAAGTGTTATCACTGACGAAAAATATTATTTCTAAGAGAAATTTGTGTGTGTGTTCAGTAAAAGTATCTTAGTATTAAGGTAAAATATCATTACTTTGATGAGAATGTTTGTTAGTGTTAAGCAAAACTTGCTACTTCTGACAGAAAAGTTGTTATCACAATCACAAAATGTTACTTCTATGAAAAAATTTGGTATCTTTGGTAGAAAACTTGCTAGTTTGAACAGAAAAAGTGTTATCACTGACGAAAAATATTATTTCTAAGAGAACTGTGTGTGTGTTCAGTAAAAGTATGTTAGTATTAAGGTAAAATATCATTACTTTGATGAGAATGTTTGTTAGTGTTAAGCAAAACTTGCTACTTCTGACAGAACAGTTGTTATTACAATAAAAAAATGTTACTTCTAAGAAAAAATTGGTATCTTTGGTAGAAAACTTGCTAGTTCAAACAGAAAAAGTGTTATCATTGATGAAAAATATTATTTCTAAGAGAAATTTGTGTGTGTTCAGTAAAAGTATGTTAGTATTAAGGTAAAAAAGCATTACTTTGATGAGAATGTTTGTTAGTGTTAATCAAAACTTGCTACTTCTGACAGAAAAGTTGTTATCACAATCAAAAATGTTACTTCTACGAAAAAATTTTGTATCTATGGTAGAAAACTTGCTAGTTCGAACAGAAAAGTGTTATCACTGACGAAAAATATTATTTCTAAGAGAACTTTGTGTGTGTTCAGTAAAGGTATGTTAGTATTATGGTAAAATATCATTACTTTGATGAGAATGTTTGTTAGTGTTAAGCAAAACTTGCTAGTTCTGACCGAAAAGTCGTTATCACAATCATAAAAATGTTATTTCTAAGAAAAAATTTGGTATCTTTGACAGAAAACTTGCTAGTTCAAACAGAAAAAGTGTTATCAATGACGAAAAATATTATTTCCAAGAGAAATTTGTGTGTTTTCAGTAAAAGTATTTTAGTATTAATGTAAAATATCGTTACTTTGATGAGAATGTTTGTTAGTGTTAAGCAAAACTTGCTACTTCTGACAGAAAAGTTGTTATCAAAATCAAAAATGTTACTTCTATGAAAAAATTTGGTATCTTTGATAGAAAACTTGCTAGTTCAAACAGAAAAAGTTTTATCACTGACGAAAAATATTACTTACAAGAGAGCTTTGTGTCTATTCAGTAAAATTATGTTAGTATTGAGGTAAAATGTCGTTACTTTGATGAGAAGGTTTGTTAGAGTTAAGCAAAACTTGCTACTTCTGACAGAAAAGTTGTTATCACAATAAAAAAATGTTAGTTCTACGAAAAATTTTTGTATCTTTGGTAGAGAACTTGCTAGTTCGAACAGAAAAAGTGTTATCACTGATGAAAAATATTATTTCTAAGAGAACTTTGTATGTGTTCAGTAAAAGTATGTTAGTATTAAGGTAAAATATCGTTACTTTGATGAGAAGGTTTGTTAGAGTTAATCAAAACTTGCTACTTCTGACAGAAAAGTTGTTATCACAATCAAAAATGTTACTTCTACGAAAAAAATGGTATCTTTGACAGAAAACTTGCTAGTTCGAACAGAAAAAGTGTTATCACTGACGAAAAATATTATTTCTAAGAGAACTATGTGTGTGTTCAGTAAAAGTATGTTAGTATTAAGGTAAAATATCATTACTTTGATGAGAAGGTTTGTTAGTGTTAAGCAAAACTTGCTACTTGTGACAGAAAAGATGTTATCACAATCAAAAATGTTACTTCTAAGAACAAATTAGGTATCTTTGACAGAAAACTTGCTAGTTCGAACAGAAAAAGTGTTATCACTGACGAAAAATATTATTTCTATGAAAAATTTGTGTGTGTTCAGTAAACATTTAATAAAAAAGCCTTTTGAAAGTATTACATGGTGATGGGATATTCAAAAAGTCGTAAGGTAAAGTTGTGGTGAAAAGGATGAGTACATCAACTTGTAAGATGGGTTTAGGAGGGAATATTACGAAAGGAACTTGTTCTGAAAAGATATAATAACGCCTTTTGAAATGTGGGGGGCCCTTCTATGTCTCAAGTGCACATAAAAAGTATTAAAAAATGGGAGGGGGGCCTTTAGGGTTGTCAGGGGGCCTTTGGGCCGTTGGGGGCTTGGGTGCCCTTTGGCGGCATTGGGGGACCGGGGGGCCTTTGGGGGCCTGGGGGCCTTTGGGGATTGGGGGGTTCCTTCCGGGTTGGGGTATGGGCGTCGGGGTCCTTTGGGGTTGGGCTAGGGGAACCTCAAAACATTGTTCAAATGGAACTTGTATATTATAACGACCACAGAGTTTCACCCGTGTGTTCCCTGACATGCTGAATCTGAAAGTGTGATTTCAGAGAAATTCTTTAATCTTTCAGAGTTAACTTATCATTTAGGGTTCTCTAACGTGCTGAACCTGAAAGTGTGTTCCAAGACATGCTGAATCTAAAAGTGTGTTCCCTGACATGATGAATCTGAAAGTGTGATTTCAGAAAAATTCTTTAACCTTTTAGGATTAACTAACCTCTATAGTGGTGAGTATTTAGGGTTCTCCAACATGCTGAACTTGAAAGTGTGTTCCCTGGCATGGTGAATCTGAAAGTATAATTTTCATGGTGATGAAATAAAAGAATAAAAACGGTTGAGGCTTAAGATATTTATTGCTTAAACATATTTAAAAACATTTGAAAAAATACATAATGACATTTTTTTATTTTTTTTAAAAGAAGCTTAATCCATTTGATATGAGGGCTTAATCAATTTGATATGAGGAAGAACAAGAGTTTAGGTCTTTGGATATCTGATGCATTTTTCCTTGTCAGGCATCTTTTCCGGTATCCATTGAGCGAAATATCTGACTTCATCTTCCTAGTCATGTACTGAATGTAGGTATTTTTAACATTTGAAGTCTTTTAAATTCAAGAATGCTATTTTTTATAAAATTTTCTAGTAAGAGTTTATCAGTTGGCACGTTTCTCTTAACATAAACAGCTTGCACACCGAAAAAACTGCATATTTCCTGAATTTCCTCTTGTATATGTTTTATTTCATAGCTATTTTCATTATGTGGTCGTATGGTTTTAACGTAAAAGACATTTCGATTTATAAAATTTAGTGTTTGACTCCATCTGTTTTTCTCGTACTTATTCATATTTTATCTGATGTTCCATTTATAGCTATGAATTTAACGTCGTTGATTGTCTAGGAGTAAGAAAGCTGCTTCGAAAATAATGCCAGTTGAGGAATATTTCAGACCAATATATTATGTGTCAATCACACCAAACATTATTATATCGGAAAAAAGTGCTTAATTAAATAAATATGTAATGTTTCTGTAACTCTAACAAATACAGCTCACTTTCATAGAATAAACTGAGAAGGAGGGAGTGTGTTCGAAGATTCTCAACTTGAAAACTGTGAAAATGATGGTCAAATAAGTAATGTTTTACATTTCAGCACCCGCCCCTCTGAGTAAATATTTGGAGGGGTCAATTTTCTGAGGAATAATTCAAAGCATTGTTATACGAACATTCAGTTTGAATACTTAAAAATAGATTGAAGCAGGGTGTAGCAGCTTATATCACAATTAGAAAGGAGATGGATTAATCAACTTGTGGAAATTTTCAATAAGTAAAGATAAATCTTTGTCGAAAGCAACCTAAACTCTGAAAATCATAGTTTGATTATAATAACTTCAACTTTTATCAGAAATAACTCGTAGCATTATTATACTAACTTTCAGTTTGAATAATATTAGAATATGAAAAATTTGTACAAGTTGGGAAATTGGATATAGGTTTAATAATGTTGGAAAGGATGTATTGAAATTCAACGTGTGAAGTTCAGGCTAAAGTCACAATCTACAAAATGCAAATATTCTAATTTTTCCTACAAATTTCGAAGCACTTATACAGTTACTTATTCTGTACATATAGTAACTTTAATATTTAAAGTCATGTTTGATGGGTGGTAGCTCCTCCAAGCAAAAGGTAAAATTTGCGAGAAATATATTAAACTCAGAAATCAAATGCTATTCAATTTACGCATAACTTTTATTTCACTGAATAAAAAATTAGTACCCTCTAGCCATAATTTTGTGTAGAAAAGCACTTATCACATTTCAGACCAATATATTCTGCGTCAATCACACCAAACATTATTATATCTGAAAAAAGTGCTTAAATTAAATAAATATGTAATGTTTATGAAACTCTGACAAATACAGCTCACTTTCTTAGAATAAACTGAGAAGGAGGGAGTGTGTTCGAAGATTCCCAACTTGAAAACTGTGAAAATGATGTGCAAATAAGTAGCGTTTTACATTTCAGCACCCGCCCCTCTGAGTAAATATTTGGAGGGGTCAATTTTCTGAGGAATAACTCAAAGCATTGTTATACGAACATTCAGTTTGAATACGTAAAAAGGGATTGAAGCAGGGTGTAGTAGCTTCTATCACATTTAGAAGGGCCATGGATCAATCACCTTGTGGAAATTTGCCATAAGTAAAAAGAAATCTTTGTCGAAAGCAACCTAAACTCTGAAAATCATAGTTTGCTTATAATAAATTCAACTTTTCTCAGAAATAATTCAATGCATTATTATACGAATGTTCAGTTTGAATAATATTAGCATATGAAAAATTGGTACAATTTGGGAAATTGGATATAGGTTTAATAATGTTTGTAAGGATGTATTCAAATTCAACGTGTAAAATTCAAGCTAAAGTAACAATCTACAAGATATAAATATTCTAATTTTTCATACAAATTTCAAAGCACTTATACAGTTACTTATTCTGTACATAAGTAACTTTAATATTTAAATTCATGTTTGATGGGTGGTAGCTCCCCCAAGCAAAAGGTAAAATTTGCGAGAAATATACTAAACTCAGAAATCAAATGCTATTCAATTTATATATAACTTTTATTTCACAGAATAAAAAAATTAGTACCCTCTAGCCATAATTTTGTCTAGAAAAGCACTTATCACAATGAAGTCCCCCTCCCCAGCATTTTCAGTAAAAATATACTAAACTCAGAAATCAAATGCTATTTTAATTAATTAAAAAAGCTTATTCATAGACATCCCAGCCCCTTACTTTTCACGCAAAGAAACAGTTTTGTTTTTCATTTTACCATGATGGCGATAGAATAGAGGCATGGTCCCCTCCCCCTTTCGCCAATGTCCTAAATATATTGTTAGACCTTAATTTGAAAATAATCTGTTTCACTTTTCCAAATAAAGATTGCGTAGGCCTGCGCTTTATAAATTGCAATTGTCTGAAAAACCGTTTTAATTTGACGGAGAAAAACAAACCCTTTGGCAAAGCAGCGAACGTAAATACACAGGAAAGGGTGACAGCTAATTTTAATCTCGCGCTGGAGAGCCTTATGTCAAAACAGAGCTGCATAATGCCTTAAGAATTGACAGAAGTCAGTGGTCGCTTTTAGCTCGTATATAGAAATATTAAAATTGTATAATTTTATAGGCCAGATAAATATTTAAATTTAGATACATATAATTTTAAACAACTTGGGGGTGTGTAGGGGTTAAAAAGAACACCATTTATGTTTTCTATCGAGTATAAAGATAGCATGGTGATGTTTTGTATTGTGAGGGGAGGGGGGACTTTGATATACTGGAGGGTGATCAAAGAAAATAATTTTATTTTGAAAATAAAAATGAAAACAGAACTTACATGGCAAATTGTGGCTGCCAAGGCTCCAAGCTCATCAATTATGTCAGTTGTTCTATCCATTGTGTCACAATATTCTCATATAATTTAATCACAATGCATGTCCGATATATATGAAATCTCAAGGGCGAATTGTTATGTAACGGGGAAAACCATATGTAAGCATGCTCTCTGATTGGCTGAGAAGGGAGATGAATCCGACTCGCTGATTGGCTGAGAAGGAAACACGTGATCTAACTTTTTCCTATTCCTGGACATCTTGACATTTGCCTCGAGCATGCACTTGGCCAAAACAACAAAACAAGATCTTGAACGAAGTGTCATTGACCCTGTTCCCCATTAGACTCAATAATCCAGAAAACATCCATCAAAGTGAAAAAGTTCCTGTTTTTTCATTCTCACTGACAAAAACCATAAAACAGACATAAATTGAAGTTGACATCCTGGAAAAACATAAAATAAATTGACCAACACTCATAACCGTCCAAGAAACAACCATCAAAGTGAGAAAATTCCTGTTTTTCAAGTGAGAAAAATCCTGTTTTTTCATTCTCAGTGAGAAAACCATAAACCACGTGGTTCGCCCCGGACCTTTAGGGTCCTTTCTTCTGACGAACTTCCCCATCAGTCTTGCATTAGATTTTGGAAGTGATACGACTTGACTTTAAAAAAAGGTTATGTCTCAAAGTTACCAACAGGTAAGACTCTTTCTATACACCCCCCCCCAAAAAAAAATATAAGGTGTGCATACCTAAATTTAACCTACTATAACTCCATATTGAATTAACAATTAAAATCCCACCCCTACCTGATCAAATGGTTTTATCCCAGATAAATTTATCTCGTTTATCACGTTAAAGTATATGCTTTTCACTATACGGGTTATTTCAACGTGCCTTTTGTTATTCTAGCAGAAAGTTAAACTTATATTTTGGGGTTATTTGGCCAAAATTATTATTAAACTTATTAAATTTTGGCTTATTAAGGCCAATAATTACAGACCACAAGGCTGTTCGATTTAGTCCGATGTCTGTTGATATGATAGCCCTAATAATAATTCCCATCCTTTTTATTAGGTTCCATGTATTTGTATTATTACTGGTTTCGGTATCATAAACTTTTGGTTTGCATTCTTCCAGGGTCATCCTTATCCCCGAAAATAAAATCCTGATGAATTTTATATAAATCGTTTTTCTTAGCCAAATATTATTTGACCAATAATGAATAATAAGCCAAAATTTTTCGGCCTTTGAAAGCTTTGAAAATCTGAAGTGTGGATAAAACCAAAAAAATTCGTTTTTATTCAGAAATTAATTCTTCAGTCAGTAATTTATTTCTAAGGACAGTTCTTAATACAATGATAGGTGTGTTTGAAGCACAAGGGTGCAGGTGTGCATGGTTTTTCCTCAAAATTGACGGGAATAACACTGCTGCGGTTAAGGTAGGAAGTGAGGTTAGTAGTTTGCTTCGTATTGGATCAGGAGTTAAGCAAGGTTGTGTTTTATCCCTCTTTATATGAATCCTTTTAATTAGCCAAATATTATTTGGCTAATAATTAATAATAAGCCAAAACTATTTGGGCTTATAGTGAACGGCCGCTGTGGCACTAATTGTGCGAAAGAGTGCATTCTTACCAGCTTGTAAATTAAACCCTCTATTACCGCTTAACCAGGGCAAGCCGCTCACAAATAAAGATATTTTTTCTTATTAAATTTACGAAGAAATCCCTAATTTCTTAGAGGGGTAACCTATATACTGACTAGTTCTATTTTGAGCGGTCAACATAAGTTATTATTGCTAGTTAATTATCAAAAGAAGGGTAACTTTTAACACCTGCATTATGTGCTAAATTTCAACTCAAAGTGAACATAAAAAATGAGCTACTTATCAAGGGAAAATGCGTATTATTTTTGCGTAAATCAGAGGCAACGCTGCAGCGTTGCCTATAGTAAAGGCCGTACGGCTCCAATCTTTTATTATTTATTTATTTTTTCCAGAGGCACTTCATATGGAAGGGGTCGTC
Organism: Artemia sp. Qi Xiang Cuo; assembly: GCF_049724085.1. Taxonomy (NCBI): domain Eukaryota; kingdom Metazoa; phylum Arthropoda; class Branchiopoda; order Anostraca; family Artemiidae; genus Artemia; species Artemia sp. Qi Xiang Cuo. Next base: position 22,577,834 of record NC_142798.1, on the reverse strand, counting down.
GTAGAAGCTTCAAAGAGGGCTCATTCGAATGGAAATCGAGAGTTCTAGTGCACTTTTTAATATTCTAAAATGATTGGAGGGCAACTAGCACCCCCCCCCCCCCACGCCCATTATTACCCCCAACACAACCCATCAAAAATTTGAGATAGCAATTTTTTTTAGCGTAGTTGATTTAAAGATATAAAATATATTTTTGAGGAGGATACTCCCCCACAACCCTCAGTGCAAGGGTTTTAAGTTATGCCCTGTGGGCATATAAGGTTTTATAGAAGGCGTTGTCGTAGAAACTTCAAAACAGACTCATTCGATTGGAAATTAAACGGCTAGTGCCCTTTTTAATAGTCGAAAGTGATTGGAGGGCAAATAGCCCCCCCCCAGGCCCCTCATTCCCCCAAACACATCCAATCAAAATTTTAAGATAGCCATTTTGTTCAGCGTAGTTGATTTCCCGATAGAAAATGTATTTTTCAGGAGGATACTTCCCCAAAACCCTCAGGGTAAGGGTTTTAAGTTATGCCCTGGGAGCATATAAGGTTTTTATAGAAGGTGTTGTCGTAAAAACTTCAAAACATGCTCATTCGATTGGATATTAAAGGGCTAGTGCCCTTTTTAATAGTCGAAAGTGATTGGAGTGTAACTAGCCCCCTCCCCCCCCACGCTCATGATTTCCCCAAACACATCCAATCAAAATTTTCAGAGAGCCATTTTGTTCAGCATAGTTGATTCCAGATAGAAAATATATTTTTGAGTAGGACACCCCCCCACATCCCTCAGGGCAAGGGTTTTAAGTTATGCCCTGGGGACATATAAGGTTTTTATAGAAAGTGTTGTCGTAGAAACTTCAAAACAGGCTCATTCGATTGGAAATTAAAGGGCTAGTGCCCTTTTAATAGTCGAAAGTGATTGGAGTACAACTAGGCCCCCCCCAACACCCATCATTTCCCCAAACACATCCAATAAAAATTTTGAGATAGCCATTTTGTTCAGTGAAGTTGATTTCCAGATAGAAAATATGTTTTTGAGGAGGACACTCCCCCAGAACCTTCAGGGCAAGGGTTTTAAGTTGTGCCCTGGGGGCATAATAAGGTTTTTATAGAAAGCATTGTCATAGAAACTTCAAAAAAGGTTCATTCGATTGGAAATTCAAAGGGATAGTGCCCTTTTTAATAGTCAAATGTGATAGGAGGGCAGCTCGCCCCACCCCTCCCCTTCCACGCCCATCATTCCCCCAAACACATCCAATCAAAATTTTGAGATAGCCATTTTGTTCAGCGTAGTTGATTTCCAGATTGAAAATATATTTTTGAGGAAGACACTCCGCCACAACCCTGAGGGCAAGGGTTTTAAGTTATGCCCGAGGGGCATATAAGGTGTTTATAGAAGGCACTGTCGTAGAAACTTCAAAATAGGCTCATTCAATTGGAAATTAAAGGGCTAGTGTCCTTTTTAATAGTCGAAAGTGATTAGAGGGCAACTAGCCCCGCCACACGCCCATCATTTCCCCAAACACATCCAATCAAACTTTTGAGAGAGCCATTTTGTTCAATGTAGTTGATTTCCAGATAGAAAATATGTTTTTGAGGAAGACAATCCTCCACAACCCTCAGGGCAAGGGTTTTAAGTTACGCTCTTCAAACTTCAAAAAAGGCTCATTCGATTGGAAATTCTGAGGGCTAGTGCTCTTTGTAATTGTCGAAAGTGATTTAAGGGCAACTAACCCCCCTCTCACTC